>NW_026607571.1:461775-659960 GCF_029499605.1 Hyla sarda
TGCTGTATACATTAGTCCTATGTGCTGTATACATTAGTAGTCCTATGTGCTGTATACATTAGTCCTATGTGCTGTATACATTAGTCCTATGTGCTGTATACATTAGTAGTCCTATGTGCTGTATACATTAGTAGTCCTATGTGTTGTATACATTAGTAGTCCTATGTGCTGTATCATTAGTCCTATGTGCCTGTATACATTAGTCCTATGTGCTGTATACATTAGTCCTATGTGCTGTATACATTAGTAGTCCTATGTGCTGTATGCATTAGTCCTATGTGCTGTATACATTAGTCCTATGTGCTGTATACATTAGTCCTATGTGCTGTATACATTAGTAGTCCTATGTGCTGTATACATTAGTCCTATGTGCTGTATACATTAGTAGTCCTATGTGCTGTATACATTAGTCCTATGTGCTGTATACATTAGTCCTATGTGCTGTATACATTAGTAGTCCTATGTGCTGTATACATTAGTCCTATGTGCTGTATATTGTAGTCCTATGTGCTGTATACATTAGTAGTCCTATGTGCTGTATACATTAGTCCTATGTGCTGTATACATTAGTAGTCCTATGTGCTGTATACATTAGTCCTATGTGCTGTATACATTAGTGTCCGTATGTGCTGTATACATTAGTCCTATGTGCTGTATACATTAGTAGTCCTATGTGCTGTATACATTAGTAGTCCTATGTGCTGTATACATTAGTAGTCCTATGTGCTGTATACATTAGTCCTATGTGCTGTATACATTAGTAGTCCTATGTGCTGTATACATTAGTAGTCCTATGTGCTGTATACATTAGTAGTCCTATGTGCTGTATACATTAGTCCTATGTGCTGTATACATTAGTAGTCCTATGTGCTGTATACATTAGTAGTCCTATGTGCTGTATACATTAGTCCTATGTGCTGTATACATTAGTCCTATGTGCTGTATACATTAGTCCTATGTGCTGTATACATTAGTAGTCCTATGTGCTGTATATATTAGTCCTATGTGCTGTATACATTAGTAGCCCTATGTGCTGTATACATTAGTCCTATGTGCTGTATACATTAGTAGTCCTATGTGCTGTATACATTAGTCCTATGTGCTGTATACATTAGTCCTATGTGCTGTATACATTAGTCCTATGTGCTGTATACATTAGTAGTCCTATGTGCTGTATACATTAGTCCTATGTGCTGTATACATTAGTCCTATGTGCTGTATACATTAGTCCTATGTGCTGTATACATTAGTAGTCCTATGTGCTGTATACATTAGTCCTATGTGCTGTATACATTAGTCCTATGTGCTGTATACATTAGTAGTCCTATGTGCTGTATACATTAGTCCTATGTGCTGTATACATTAGTCCTATGTGCTGTATACATTAGTAGCCCTATGTGCTGTATACATTAGTCCTATGTGCTGTATACATTAGTAGTCCTATGTGCTGTATACATTAGTCCTATGTGCTGTATACATTAGTAGTCCTATGTGCTGTATACATTAGTAGTCCTATGTGCTGTATACATTAGTCCTATGTGCTGTATACATTAGTAGTCCTATGTGCTGTATACATTAGTCCTATGTGCTGTATACATTAGTCCTATGTGCTGTATACATTAGTAGTCCTATGTGCTGTATACATTAGTCCTGTGTGCTGTATACATTAGTCCTATGTGCTGTATACATTAGTCCTATGTGCTGTATACATTAGTCCTATATGCTGTTTACATTAGTCCTATGTGCTGTATACATTAGTCCTATGTGCTGTATACATTAGTCCTATGTGCTGTATACATTAGTCCTATGTGCTGTATACATTAGTAGTCCTATGTGCTGTATACATTAGTAGTCCTATGTGCTGTATACATTAGTAGTCCTATGTGCTGTATACATTAGTAGTCCTATGTGCTGTATACATTAGTCCTATGTGCTGTATACATTAGTCCTATGTGCTGTATACATTAGTCCTATGTGCTGTATACATTAGTCCTATGTGCTGTATACATTAGTAGTCCTATGTGCTGTATACATTAGTAGTCCTATGTGCTGTATATATTAGTCCTATGTGCTGTATACATTAGTCCTATGTGCTGTATATATTAGTCCTATGTGCTGTATACATTAGTAGTCCTATGTGCTGTATACATTAGTCCTATGTGCTGTATATATTAGTCCTATGTGCTGTATACATTAGTAGTCCTATGTGCTGTATACATTAGTAGTCCTATGTGCTGTATACATTAGTCCTATGTGCTGTATACATTAGTCCTATGTGCTGTATACATTAGTAGTCCTATGTGCTGTATACATTAGTAGTCCTATGTGCTGTATACATTAGTAGTCCTATGTGCTGTATACATTAGTCCTATGTGCTGTATACATTAGTAGTCCTATGTGCTGTATACATTAGTCCTATGTGCTGTATACATTAGTCCTATGTGCTGTATACATTAGTAGTCCTATGTGCTGTATACATTAGTCCTATGTGCTGTATACATTAGTAGTCCTATGTGCTGTATATATTAGTCCTATGTGCTGTATACATTAGTAGTCCTATGTGCTGTATACATTAGTCCTATGTGCTGTATACATCAGTAGTCCTATGTGCTGTATACATTAGTCCTATGTGCTGTATACATTAGTCCTATGTGCTGTATACATTAGTAGTCCTATGTGCTGTATACATTAGTCCTATGTGCTGTATACATTAGTCCTATGTGCTGTATACATTAGTAGTCCTATGTGCTGTATACATTAGTCCTATGTGCTGTATACATTAGTCCTATGTGCTGTATACATTAGTCCTATGTGCTGTATATATTAGTCCTATGTGCTGTATACATTAGTCCTATGTGCTGTATACATTACTCCTATGTGCTGTATACATTAGTAGTCCTATGTGCTGTATATATTAGTCCTATGTGCTGTATACATTAGTCCTATGTGCTGTATACATTAGTAGTCCTATGTGCTGTATATATTAGTCCTATGTGCTGTATACATTAGTAGTCCTATGTGCTGTATACATTAGTCCTATGTGCTGTATACATTAGTCCTATGTGCTGTATATATTAGTCCTATGTGCTGTATACATTAGTCCTATGTGCTGTATACATTAGTCCTATGTGCTGTATACATTAGTCCTACGTGCTGTATACATTAGTCCTATGTGCTGTATACATTAGTCCTGTGTGCTGTATACATTAGTCCTATGTGCTGTATACATTAGTAGTCCTATGTGCTGTATACATTAGTCCTATGTGCTGTATACATTAGTAGTCCTATGTGCTGTATACATTAGTAGTCCTATGTGCTGTATACATTAGTCCTATGTGCTGTATACATTAGTAGTCCTATGTGCTGTATACATTAGTCCTATGTGCTGTATATATTAGTCCTATGTGCTGTATACATTAGTAGTCCTATGTGCTGTATACATTAGTAGTCCTATGTGCTGTATACATTAGTCCTATGTGCTGTATACATTAGTCCTATGTGCTGTATATATTAGTCCTATGTGCTGTATACATTAGTCCTATGTGCTGTATACATTAGTCCTATGTGCTGTATACATTAGTCCTATGTGCTGTATACATTAGTAGTCCTATGTGCTGTATATATTAGTCCTATGTGCTGTATACATTAGTCCTATGTGCTGTATACATTAGTCCTATGTGCTGTATACATTAGTCCTATGTGCTGTATACATTAGTAGTCCTATGTGCTGTATACATTAGTCCTATGTGCTGTATACATTAGTCCTATGTGCTGTATACATTAGTCCTATGTGCTGTATACATTAGTCCTATGTGCTGTATACATTAGTCCTATGTGCTGTATCCATTAGTCCTATGTGCTGTATACATGAGTCCTATGTGCTGTATACATTAGTAGTCCTATGTGCTGTACACATTAGTAGCCCTATGTGCTGTATACATTAGTCCTATGTGCTGTATACATTAGTCCTATGTGCTGTATACATTAGTCCTATGTGCTGTATACATTAGTAGTCCTATGTGCTGTATACATTAGTCCTATGTGCTGTATACATTAGTCCTATGTGCTGTATACATTAGTAGTCCTATGTGCTGTATACATTAGTAGTCCTATGTGCTGTATACATTAGTCCTATGTGCTGTATACATTAGTAGTCCTATGTGCTGTATACATTAGTAGTCCTATGTGCTGTATACATTAGTAGTCCTATGTGCTGTATACATTAGTAGTCCTATGTGCTGTATACATTAGTCCTATGTGCTGTATACATTAGTCCTATGTGCTGTATACATTAGTCCTATGTGCTGTATACATTAGTCCTATGTGCTGTATACATTAGTAGTCCTATGTGCTGTATACATTAGTAGTCCTATGTGCTGTATACATTAGTCCTATGTGCTGTATACATTAGTCCTATGTGCTGTATACATTAGTAGTCCTATGTGCTGTATACATTAGTCCTATGTGCTGTATACATTAGTCCTATGTGCTGTATACATTAGTAGTCCTATGTGCTGTATACATTAGTAGTCCTATGTGCTGTATACATTAGTAGTCCTATGTGCTGTATACATTAGTCCTATGTGCTGTATACATTAGTCCTATGTGCTGTATACATTAGTCCTATGTGCTGTATACATTAGTAGTCCTATGTGCTGTATGCATTAGTCCTATGTGCTGTATACATTAGTCCTATGTGCTGTATACATTAGTCCTATGTGCTGTATACATTAGTAGTCCTATGTGCTGTATACATTAGTCCTATGTGCTGTATACATTAGTAGTCCTATGTGCTGTATACATTAGTCCTATGTGCTGTATACATTAGTCCTATGTGCTGTATACATTAGTAGTCCTATGTGCTGTATACATTAGTCCTATGTGCTGTATATATTAGTCCTATGTGCTGTATACATTAGTAGTCCTATGTGCTGTATACATTAGTCCTATGTGCTGTATACATTAGTAGTCCTATGTGCTGTATACATTAGTCCTATGTGCTGTATACATTAGTAGTCCTATGTGCTGTATACATTAGTCCTATGTGCTGTATACATTAGTAGTCCTATGTGCTGTATACATTAGTAGTCCTATGTGCTGTATACATTAGTCCTATGTGCTGTATACATTAGTAGTCCTATGTGCTGTATACATTAGTAGTCCTATGTGCTGTATACATTAGTAGTCCTATGTGCTGTATACATTAGTCCTATGTGCTGTATATATTAGTCCTATGTGCTGTATACATTAGTAGCCCTATGTGCTGTATACATTAGTCCTATGTGCTGTATACATTAGTCCTATGTGCTGTATACATTAGTCCTATGTGCTGTATACATTAGTCCTATGTGCTGTATACATTAGTCCTATGTGCTGTATACATTAGTAGTCCTATGTGCTGTATACATTAGTAGTCCTATGTGCTGTATACATTAGTAGTCCTATGTGCTGTATACATTAGTCCTATGTGCTGTATACATTAGTAGTCCTATGTGCTGTATACATTAGTAGTCCTATGTGCTGTATACATTAGTAGTCCTATGTGCTGTATACATTAGTCCTATGTGCTGTATACATTAGTCCTATGTGCTGTATACATTAGTAGTCCTATGTGCTGTATATATTAGTCCTATGTGCTGTATACATTAGTAGCCCTATGTGCTGTATACATTAGTCCTATGTGCTGTATACATTAGTCCTATGTGCTGTATACATTAGTCCTATGTGCTGTATACATTAGTAGTCCTATGTGCTGTATACATTAGTCCTATGTGCTGTATACATTAGTAGTCCTATGTGCTGTATACATTAGTAGTCCTATGTGCTGTATATATTAGTCCTATGTGCTGTATACATTAGTAGCCCTATGTGCTGTATACATTAGTCCTATGTGCTGTATACATTAGTCCTATGTGCTGTATACATTAGTCCTATGTGCTGTATACATTAGTAGTCCTATGTGCTGTATACATTAGTCCTATGTGCTGTATACATTAGTCCTATGTGCTGTATACATTAGTCCTATGTGCTGTATACATTAGTAGCCCTATGTGCTGTATACATTAGTCCTATGTGCTGTATACATTAGTAGTCCTATGTGCTGTATACATTAGTCCTATGTGCTGTATACATTAGTAGCCCTATGTGCTGTATACATTAGTCCTATGTGCTGTATACATTAGTAGTCCTATGTGCTGTATACATTAGTCCTATGTGCTGTATACATTAGTCCTATGTGCTGTATACATTAGTCCTATGTGCTGTATACATTAGTCCTATGTGCTGTATACATTAGTCCTATGTGCTGTATACATTAGTAGTCCTATGTGCTGTATACATTAGTAGTCCTATGTGCTGTATACATTAGTCCTATGTGCTGTATACATTAGTCCTATGTGCTGTATACATTAGTAGTCCTATGTGCTGTATACATTAGTCCTATGTGCTGTATACATTAGTCCTATGTGCTGTATACATTAGTAGTCCTATGTGCTGTATACATTAGTAGTCCTATGTGTTGTATACATTAGTAGTCCTATGTGCTGTATACATTAGTCCTATGTGCTGTATACATTAGTCCTATGTGCTGTATACATTAGTCCTATGTGCTGTATACATTAGTAGTCCTATGTGCTGTATGCATTAGTCCTATGTGCTGTATACATTAGTCCTATGTGCTGTATACATTAGTCCTATGTGCTGTATACATTAGTAGTCCTATGTGCTGTATACATTAGTCCTATGTGCTGTATACATTAGTAGTCCTATGTGCTGTATACATTAGTCCTATGTGCTGTATACATTAGTCCTATGTGCTGTATACATTAGTAGTCCTATGTGCTGTATACATTAGTCCTATGTGCTGTATATATTAGTCCTATGTGCTGTATACATTAGTAGTCCTATGTGCTGTATACATTAGTCCTATGTGCTGTATACATTAGTAGTCCTATGTGCTGTATACATTAGTCCTATGTGCTGTATACATTAGTAGTCCTATGTGCTGTATACATTAGTCCTATGTGCTGTATACATTAGTAGTCCTATGTGCTGTATACATTAGTAGTCCTATGTGCTGTATACATTAGTCCTATGTGCTGTATACATTAGTAGTCCTATGTGCTGTATACATTAGTCCTATGTGCTGTATACATTAGTAGTCCTATGTGCTGTATACATTAGTCCTATGTGCTGTATACATTAGTAGTCCTATGTGCTGTATACATTAGTAGTCCTATGTGCTGTATACATTAGTCCTATGTGCTGTATACATTAGTAGTCCTATGTGCTGTATACATTAGTCCTATGTGCTGTATACATTAGTAGTCCTATGTGCTGTATACATTAGTAGTCCTATGTGCTGTATACATTAGTCCTATGTGCTGTATATATTAGTCCTATGTGCTGTATACATTAGTCCTATGTGCTGTATACATTAGTCCTATGTGCTGTATACATTAGTCCTATGTGCTGTATACATTAGTAGTCCTATGTGCTGTATACATTAGTCCTATGTGCTGTATACATTAGTAGTCCTATGTGCTGTATATATTAGTCCTATGTGCTGTATACATTAGTAGCCCTATGTGCTGTATACATTAGTCCTATGTGCTGTATACATTAGTAGTCCTATGTGCTGTATACATTAGTCCTATGTGCTGTATACATTAGTCCTATGTGCTGTATACATTAGTAGTCCTATGTGCTGTATACATTAGTCCTATGTGTTGTATACATTAGTCCTATGTGCTGTATACATTAGTCCTATGTGCTGTATACATTAGTAGTCCTATGTGCTGTATACATTAGTCCTATGTGCTGTATACATTAGTCCTATGTGCTGTATACATTAGTAGTCCTATGTGCTGTATACATTAGTCCTATGTGCTGTATACATTAGTCCTATGTGCTGTATACATTAGTAGCCCTATGTGCTGTATACATTAGTCCTATGTGCTGTATACATTAGTAGTCCTATGTGCTGTATACATTAGTCCTATGTGCTGTATACATTAGTAGTCCTATGTGCTGTATACATTAGTCCTATGTGCTGTATACATTAGTCCTATGTGCTGTAAACATTAGTAGTCCTATGTGCTGTATACATTAGTAGTCCTATGTGCTGTATACATTAGTCCTATGTGCTGTATACATTAGTCCTATGTGCTGTATACATTAGTAGTCCTATGTGCTGTATACATTAGTCCTATGTGCTGTATACATTAGTCCTATGTGCTGTATACATTAGTAGTCCTATGTGCTGTATACATTAGTCCTATGTGCTGTATACATTAGTCCTATGTGCTGTATATATTAGTCCTATGTGCTGTATATATTAGTCCTATGTGCTGTATACATTAGTCCTATGTGCTGTATACATTAGTCCTATGTGCTGTATACATTAGTCCTATGTGCTGTATACATTAGTCCTATGTGCTGTATACATTAGTCCTATGTTCTGTATATATTAGTCCTATGTGCTGTATATATTAGTCCTATGTGTTGTATACATTAGTCCTATGTGCTGTATACATTAGTCCTATGTGCTGTATACATTAGTAGTTCTATGTGCTGTATACATTAGTCCTATGTGTTGTATACATTAGTCCTATGTGCTGTATACATTAGTCCTATGTGCTGTATACATTAGTCCTATGTGCTGTATAAATGAGTAGTCCTATGTGCTGTATACATTAGTCCTATGTGCTGTATACATTAGTAGTCCTATGTGCTGTATACATTAGTCCTATGTGCTGTATATATTAGTCCTATGTGCTGTATATATTAGTCCTATGTGCTGTATACATTAGTCCTATGTGCTGTATACATTAGTAGTCCTATGTGCTGTATACATTAGTCCTATGTGCTGTATACATTAGTCCTATGTGCTGTATACATTAGTCCTATGTGCTGTATACATTAGTAGTCCTATGTGCTGTATACAGTAGTCCTATGTGCTGTTACTTCTATTAAAAAATCTTAATCCTTTCTGTACTTATGAGCTTCTGAAGTTGTTCTTTTCTGTCTAAGTGCTCTCTGATAACACCTGTCTCGGGAAACGCCCAGTTTAGAAGAGGTTTGCTATGGGCGGTTCCCGAGACAGGTGTCATCAGAGAGCACTTAGACAGAAAAGAACAACCTTAACTTCAGAAGCTCATAAATACTGAAAGGATTAAGATTTTTTAATAGAAGTAATTTAAAAATCTGTTTAACTTTCTGGAGCCAGTTGATATATATATATATAAGTTTTTTTTTTCCTGGAATTCCCCTTTAAGGTTAAAATGGGCTTGGTCCTTAAGGGGTTAAAGCAGCCTCAACCATGTGTGCCAAATAAATCGTGATGGTATTGTGAGCTACATGTATGTTAGTGATGGCAAAACCCGATGAAGGCCAAAACAAATGCTACAGATCTAACATCTCCTCCTGGGAAATCCTGCGGACATTTCCGGAACACTTTCCAGGCTGAATTATAAACTCTCTGCGTATTAGGAGATAATGAATTCATAAAAAGTCGTTTAGCTTCTTTCCAATGATTCACTAATGGAGGATCAGTGAATGTAACGCTGGGGTCTGGGCCCCCGCCAGCTCGGCCTCTGGGCCCCCGCCAGCTCGGCCTCTGGGCCCCCGCCAGCTCAGCCTCTGGGCCCCCGCCAGCTCAGCCTCTGGGCCCCCGCCAGCTCTGCCTCTGGGCCCCCGCCAGCTCTGCCTCTGGGCCCCCGCCAGCTCGGTCTCTGGGCCCCCGCCAGCTCAGCCTCTGGGCCCCCGCCAGCTCATACACCCCTATCGCGGCGGTCCCTGCAGCCATCAACGGCCGGGACCCGCGGCTAATACAGGACATCACCGATCGCGGTGATGCCCTGTATTAACCTCTTAAGGACATAGGACGTTCTCTAACGTCCCCGCTACCTGGGCTTTAATGCCCAAGGAGGTTAGAGAACGTCCTGTTGTATTTCCGGTCTCTGCCGCGCGCCGGGCAGAGATTGGAACGGCATGTCTGCTGAAATCTTTCAGCAGGCATGCCGTGCAAATGCCAAGGGGGGTCCCGGGACCCACGCATGTCGGCAATCACGCAAGCGATCTTCAGCGATTCAGGTCATTCGGGTCACTTGTGACCCCATGACTTGGAAATAAATGGTGATCGGCGGTGTACAATTCACCGCCAATCACCTACCGTTGCTGGGGAGCGGTGACAATACTGTCACCACCCCAGCAACGCTGCTATTGGCTGGCGATCGTCCAGCCAATAGCAGAGCGGCAGAGGAGGGGTTAACGGCTCCTTCCCGCTGCTGGACCTGCTGTTTTTGTTCAGTCAGCGGGTGCAGCAGCAGGAAGAGGACCGTTGATCCCCCCTCAGAGCTCCGGAGCCCCTCTGGAGCCTTAGAATATGGTGAGATAATTTTAGGGACAGGTAGGAGTATAAATAGTTAAAAAGTTAAATAAAAGTTTAAAAAATTCAAAAAAAAAAGTACCCCCCCTCCCCCCTGACCCCCTAATAGGTCCCCCAGGGTCCTATTAGGGTCTGATCCCTGACCCTGGGTCCTATTAGGGGTTCAGAGAGCTGCGTGTGCCACCCCTTTTATTTTATTTTTTTGGCCGCAGCTTTTTTTTTTTTATCCCCCCCCTGACCCCCTAATAGGTCCCCCAGGGTCCTATTAGGGTCTGATCCGTTACCCAGGGTCCTATTAGGGGTTCAGGGAGCTGCGTTTTTTTTTCTATTACAGTTCTACACTTTGTACACCAAGCACCACACACTACATACTCCCCCCCCCACCATAGAAAAAAGGCGATGGCCCGCCGGGCATTTTCGTCAGTGGAGGCTTACGCTTTTTTAGCCTCCGACTCCGAATCTGCCAGTGAGGACGAGGAAGATCCTACATTTTTGTGTTCATCGTCCTCCTCATCATCTAGCAGTGATGATGAGTCCCCTGTACGGCGGCGGAGACGCCGCCAGGCGAGGCCACGCACCCCCCATGATAGTGACCCAGTGGTCGACACTAGTACGGGTGGCAATGCCGCTCGTAATAGGAGTCCGGCCCCCCAGACAAGTGCACCGGAGCCCCTTTCCGATGAACCTGTCTGGAGCCCCCCAGAGGATTATCAGCCACGGATTCCTGAGTATGTTGGCGACTCAGGAATCCGGATTGACACGGCTGGGTTCACTGATCTGAAGTTTTTTTTCAGTGACAGCCTGGTCAATCTAATGGTGGAGCAAACGAACTTGTACGCCCAGCAGTTCATTGCCCACCACCCCAATTCGTTTTTGGCCAGGCCCAATGAATGGCGCGCCATTGATGCAGCGGAAATGAGGACATTTTGGGGTCTCACGCTGCATATGGGCCTGATCAAAAAAACAAGTGCTCGTCATTACTGGAGCGGGGACGTCCTCTACCAGACCCCGCTTTACAGTATGGCGATGACACGGAAGCGGTACGAGGCGATTCGGAAATGCCTGCATTATGCAGATAATGCGGCATGTCCGCCCCAAGGTGATCCCGCCCATGACTGGCTTTACAAAGTGAGGCCGGTCATCGATCACTTTGGGGCCAAATTTTTGGAGGCCTATGTACCACTCAGGGAGCTCTCGGTAGATGAGTCTCTCATCAGTTTTAAGGGGAGACTCATCTTCCGCCAGTATATTCCCTCGAAGCTGGCGCGGTATGGCGTGAAGCTCTATAAACTTTGTGAGAGTACCTCCGGGAACACTCTCAAGTTTAGGGTGTATGAGGGATGAGATTCCCGTATTGAAACCCCAGAATGTTCCCCCACTCTGGGTGTTAGCGGGAAAATCGTTTGGGACCTTGTGCACCCATTGCTGGATAAGGGTTACCACGTGTACGTGGACAACTTGTATACCAGCATCCCTCTCTTCACATCCCTTGCCGCCAGATCCACGTCCGCTTGTGGGACCGTGCGGAAAAACCAGAGAGGCCTCCCTCTAAATTTGGTCAAGACGCCTATTCCCAAGGATGAGTCCCGTGCCCTCACCTATGATAACCTGTTGTTGGTGAAGTATAAGGATAAGAGGGATGTCCTTATACTCACCACTATTCATGGTAACGGCAGCACCCCTGTCCCTGTGCGAGGTACCGTGGGACCGGTCCTCAAGCCCGATTGTATTCTGGACTACAATCGGTATATGGGGGGAGTTGATCTCTCAGATCAAGTCCTCAAGCCATATAACGCCATGCGGAAAACACGGGCATGGTACAAAAAAGTTGCGGTCTACTTGGTACAGGTTGCCATGTACAACGCTTTTGTACTATCCCAATACGCTGGCAACACAGGGACATACCTCCAGTTCCAAGAAGAAGTCCTAAAGGTTCCTGATCTTTGCTGACCGGGAAAGATCAGGCCGGACTTCCCAAGGGTCTGGAGTTATAGGCGCCAGGATCGTCCCTGGCCAACACTTTCCAGGTGAGATCCCCCACAGTGGAAAGAAGGGACGATCCCAGAAAAGATGCAGAGTGTGTTACAGGAGGGGGATTCGGAGGGACACCAGGTACCAATGTGACACTTGCCCAGATAATCCGGGCCTCTGCATAGGCTGCTTCAGGGAGTATCACACTTCCATGGAGCCCTAAATTTTCCCTTTTCAGTTTAATTTTCCATAATTTGACCCCAATGTACCAAGTCCAGAGTACATTCCAAAATTTTACCCCCATAAATCACTAAATTGCCCAAAAAAAACTTAAAAAAACAAAAACCTGATAAGACCTCTGGGGGTATTTTTTCAAAAATGGGTCATAGGTCACTGAGTCACTATCATCGGGGACTTTTTATGTTGCCTCAAATGTGCAGCGCCCTCTCTCCACCTGAGCGGGGTGCGCATTTGAGGCAACAGGTTAGGGACGGCCTCACGCCTCACATTCCCAGAATGATGACTCAGAGCATAGGGTTTGGGGTGGGCATATTTTTTTTAGTTTTGGCTATGCTCTGGGTCATCATTCTGGGAACATATCTTATTTTATTATTATATTATTTTCTGGCCCACTGTACCCCATATTACGGGCCACTGTACCCCACCTGTCTACCCCAGTTACGGCCCGTTGTCCCCCATAGTGTTCCCCTATTTTAGGGCTCAGTGCTCCCCCCATTAACGCTCCTTGAGGGGGGGTCCCACATCCTGGCTGCTATAATAAGCTCAAGGCCCCTGACTGACTTCCTACTCCAAGACCTGGTGTGCACCTGCGGAGCGAAAATCATCAAAAATTAAGGTATGTCCTTATTCCAAAGAAATGTATTTACAAATTTTGGGGGGTATTTTCTGCTATTAACCCTTGTAAAAATGTAAAATTTGTGGGAAAACACATTTTAGTGAAAAAAAATAAAACATTTTTTACATATGCAAAAGTTGTAAAATCCCTGTTGGGTATTAAGGCTCACTTTACCCCTTGTTACATTCCTCAAGGGGTCTAGTTTCCAAAATGTGATGCCATGTGGGGGGTATTTTGCTGTCCTGGCACCATAGGGGCCTCCTAAATGAGACATGTCCCCCCCATTTCAGCAAAGTTTGCAAATGTGACTCCTTCTCTTCTGAGCATTGTGGCGCTTCAGCAGTGCACTTGATGTCCACTTATGAGGTACCTCCATACTCAGAAGAGATGGGGTTACAAATTTTGGGGGGTCTTTTCTACTATTAACCCTTGCAAAAATGGGAAATTTGTGGGGAAACCCACATTTTTTTTTTTTACATATGCAAAAGTCGTGAAACCCCTGTGGGGTATTAAGGTTCGCTTTACCCCTTGTTACGTTCTCCGAGGGGTCTAGTTCCAAAATGGTATGCCATGTGGTTTGTTTTTTTTTGCTGTCCTGGCACCATAGGGGCTTCCTAAATGCGGCATGCCCCCAGAGCAAAATTTGCTTCCAAAAAGCCAAATGTGACTACTCCTCTTCTGAGACCTGTAGTGCGCCAGCAGAGCACTTTTCACCCCCATATGGGGTGTTTTATGAATTGGGAGAAATTGGGCTTCAAATTTTGGGGGGTATTTTCTGCTTTAACCCTTTGTAAAAATGTAAAATTTTTGCGAAAACAAGCATTTTAGGTAAAATTTTTTTTTTTTTTTACATATGCAAAAGTCGTGAAACCCCTGTGGGATATTAAGGTTCACTTTACCCCTTGTTACATTCCCAAAGGGGTCTAGTTTCCAAAATATAATGCCATGTGGTTTTTTTTCGCTGTCCTGGCACCCTAGGGGCTTCCTAAAGGTGACATGCCCCCCAAAAACCATTTCAGAAAAATGTTCTCTCCAAAATCCACTTGTCGCTCCTTCCCTTCTGAGCCCTCTACTGCGCCCGCCGAACACTTTACATAGACATATGAGGTATGTGCTTACTCGAGAGAAATTGGGCTACAAATACCAGTAAAAATTTTCTCCTTTTACCCCTTGCAAAAATTCAAAAATTGGGTCTGCAAGAAAATGCGAGTGTAAAAAATGAAGATTTTAAATTTTCTCCTTCACTTTACTGCTATTCCTGTGAAACACCTAAAGGGTTAAAACACTTACTGAATGTCATTTTGAATACTTTGGGGGGTGCAGTTTTTATAATGGGGTTATTTATGGGGTATTTCTAATCTGAAGACCCTTCAAATCCACTTCAAACCTGAACTGGTCACTGAAAAAAAGTGAGTTTGAAAATTTTGTGAAAAATTGGAAAATTGCTGCTGAACTTTGAAGCCTCTGATGTCTCCAAAAGTAAAAACTCATCAATTTTATGATGCAAATATAAAGTAGACATATTGGAAATGTGAATAAAAAAAATATTATTTTGAATATCCATTTTCCTTACAAGCAGAGAGCTTCAAAGTTAGAAAAATGCAAAATTTACATTTTTTTCATCAAATTTGGGGATTTTTCACCAAGAAAGGATGCAAGTTACCATAAAATTTTACCACTAAGTTAAAGTAGAATATGTCACGAAAAAACAATCTCGGAATCAGAATGATAAGTAAAAGCATCAGAGTTATTAATGTTTAAAGTGACAGTGGTCAGAATTGCAAAAAACGCTCTGGTCCTAAGGTGTAAAATGGCCTGGTCCTTAAGGGGTTAAAGGGGTACTCCGGTGAAAAGCTTTTTTCTTTTAAATCAGCTGGTGGCAGAAATTTAAAACATATTTGTAAGTTACTTCTATTAAAAAATCTTAATCCTTCCAGTACTTATTAGCTGCTGAATGCTACAGAGGAAATTCCATTCTTTTTGGAACACTGATGACATCACGAGCACAGTGCTCTCTGCTGACATCTCTGTCCATTTTAGCAACCATGCATAGCAGATGTATGCTAAGGGCAGCATGGTGGCTCAGTGGTTAGCACTGCTGCCTTGCAGTGCTGGGGACTTGGGTTCAAATCCCACTAAGGACAACAATAAATAAAGTGTTGTTATTATTATTATTATTATAATAACGTCAGCAGAGAGCACTGTGCTCGTGATGTCATCAGAGAGCATTCCAAAAAGAAAAGAATTTCCTCTGTAGTCTTCAGCAGCTAATAAGTACAGGAAGGATTAAGATTTTTTTTTTTTATAGAAGTAATTTACAAATATGTTTAACTTTCTGCCACCAGTTGATTTAAAAGAAAAAAGGTTTTCACCGGAGTACCCCTTTAACCCTTCAGACGCGGCGATTAAAGCTGACCGCCGCGTTTGAAGGGAAAGTGACACTAACCCGGCTGTTCAGCGATTTCACCGCGGCGTCCCGAACAGCCCGACTGGATAGCCGGGTTAGTGCTTACAGGACACCGGGAGGGACCTTACCTGCCTCCTCGGTGTCTTCTCCGTTCAGGGATCCCCTGTATGGCCGGTGCTCTCCTTCCTCGCCATCACGTCGTGGCGTACATGCGTCGGCGTGCGTAATGACGTGATGGCGGCGACGGAGAGCGAGGATACCCGGCCGGCAGCAGAGACGTTCCGGAGCGACGGGGAGAGTAATGGAGCGACATCCAGGGCAGCGGTGACGGGTCCGGAGCGGCGGGGACACGTGAATATTACCTCCTATGCAGTGGTCTTCAATCTGCGGACCTCCAGATGTTGCAAAACTACAACTCCCAGCATGCCCGGACAGCCGTTGGCTGTCCGGGCATGCTGGGAGTTGTAGTTTTGCAACATCTGGAGGTCCGCAGGTTGAAGACCACTTTTGGGTTCAAAATCTTTTTATTTTTTTAGATTTTGCACCTATAAATTGCGTCTTATACGCCGGTGCGTCCTATAGGGTGAAAAATACGGTAAATGTGCGCCTGTAAAATGTAAATTGTCATGTAATGATAACCAGACTAACTTCCTGGCAAAAGACATTGGCCTCGTTTACCAAGACCGGAGAGTGTTTTTGCTTTTCCTCCATTATTTTTCTCACCTTATTGTGTCGCTAATGTCGTTTTTTTTCTGTCGCACAAACTAGGCGGGTAAAACCCGGGTTAAAAAAAATGGAGACTTGGAGACTAGGGATCGACCAATTATCGGTTTTGGCCGATATTCACGATTTTTGACAATGGCTTATCGGTATCGGCAATTACGTTACCAATATGCCGATAATGCCCTGCGATGGGCGCCGCCGCTGCCCAATGCCCTCCCCCATCCCCGGTTATATAATTACCTGTTTCCGGGGGGGGGGGGGTGCGCTCTACTTCTGGCTCCTCCGGCGCTGCGCAATGAGGAGTGACGTCCTCAACACGACGTCACCGTCAGTGCGCACAGTGACAGCTCAGGAGGACGACGCCGGAGACAGAAGTAGCGCGGACCCCCGGGAACAGGTAATTATAAAACCGGGGATGGGGGAGGGAATGGGGCAGCGGCGGTGGTTGGACTTGGGACAGGCAGGGGGAGAGAAGCGGGTGGCGGCGGCGGTCTCTGGCCCCGCAAAAGCCGCTGCAGTTCATTGATTTAAAGCGCCCGCTATAAATCATTGATCTGCGGGGGGGGGGGGGGGGATGGGGATAAATTATCGGCTATCGGCCTCAAAGTTCACATATTATCGTTATCGGCCCTAAAAAAAATCAATATTGGTCGATCCCTATTGGAGACCCTATTGAGAAGAGAGGACGTTTGTAGAAAATGACTATGTGCAAAGCAAAAACAATCAAAATATCTAGAGATGAGTGAACTTACAGTAAATTCGATTCGTCACGAACTTCTCGGCTTGGCAGTTGATGACTTATCCTGCGTGAATTAGTTCAGCTTTCTGGTGCTCCAGTGGGCTGGAAAAGGTGGATACAGTATTAGGAGACTCTTTCCTAGCACTGTATCCACCTTTTCCAGCCCACCGGAGCACCGGAAAGCTGAACTAATTCACGCAGGATAAGTCATCAACTGCCGAGCCGAGAAGTTCGTGACGAATCGAATTTACTGTAAGTTCGCTCATCTCTAAAAATACCCATCACTAGTCAAAATGAATTTTAAAGTTTACAAAAATAGTAAATGTAAAGAGAGGCCGACTAAAGGGCACAAAATCATCCACCATCTTGTTAATCTATCCGGAGAGATAGATATCATTTCTAATGGCTGTCGTTGTGAACATCATTAACCCCTTAAGGACACATGACGTACTGGAACGTCATGTGTCCGCTCCCAATCTATTACGCGGGGCCACGCGAGGCGGGGACCCGTTGCTAATAGCGCGCAGCATTGAACGCGGTGCCGCGCGCTATTAACCCTTTAGACGCGGTGTTCAAAGTTGAACGCTGCGTCTAAAGGGAAAGTGTGCCGGTTAGCTCAGTGGGCTGTTCGGGGTCGCCGCAGCATCCCGAACAGCTTACAGGACAGCGGGAGGGCCCCTATCTGCCTCCTCGCTGTCCGATCGCCGAATGACTGCTCAGTGCCTGAGATCCAGACATGAGCAGTCAAGCGGCAGAATCATCGATCAGTGGTTTCCTATGAGAAACCAGTGATCAATGTGAAAGATCAGTGTGTGCAGTGTTATAGGTCCCTATGGGATAACAATGATCAGTATAAGAGATCAGTGTGTGCAGTGTTATAGGTCCCTATGGGATAACAATGATCAGTATAAGAGATCAGTGTGTGCAGTGTTATAGGTCCCTATGGGATAACAATGATCAGTATAAGAGATCAGTGTGTGCAGTGTTATAGGTCCCTATGGGATAACAATGATCAGTATAAGAGATCAGTGTGTGCAGTGTTATAGGTCCCTATGGGATAATAATGATCAGTATAAGAGATCAGTGTGTGCAGTGTTATAGTCTCCTATGGGATAATAATGATCAGTATAAGAGATCAGTGTGTGCAGTGTTATAGTTCCCTATGGGATAATAATGATCAGTATAAGAGATCAGTGTGTGCAGTGTTATAGTTCCCTATGGGATAACAATGATCAGTATAAGAGATCAGTGTGTGCAGTGTTATAGTTCCCTATGGGATAATAATGATCAGTATAAGAGATCAGTGTGTGCAGTGTTATAGTTCCCTATGGGATAACAATGATCAGTATAAGAGATCAGTGTGTGTAGTGTTATAGGTCCCTATGGGATAATAATGATCAGTATAAGAGATCAGTGTGTGCAGTGTTATAGTCTCCTATGGGATAATAATGATCAGTATAAGAGATCAGTGTGTGCAGTGTTATAGTTCCCTATGGGAGCTATATCACTGCAAAAAAAAAGTAAAAAAAAGTGAATAAACATAATTTAACCCCTTCCCTATTAAAAGTTTGAATCACCCCCCTTTTCCCATAAAAAAAAAAAACAGTGTAAATAAAAATAAACATATATGATATCACCGCGTGCGGAAATGTCCGAATTATAGAGTACCCCTTTAAGTAGAAATTGGATAAAACATTGATCAGAATGGTCCTCCAAAAACAAACCCATGAACTCTACGTCCACCACACTTAGTCACGCTTTTTCCGTTTTCTGGGAACAGGCAGTTTTAGGGTGTGCCCTGAAACAAATTGTGCAGATACGCAACAACCTGCACTGGCCATAGTTACACGCTGTGTAGTTATAATTGTTACAAATCTGCGATTTCCCCAGAAAACCAATAGGTCGCCCCAACTTGTCCACTAAACCCGATACTTTGTGACTATTCGGTGGTATCTGATGTATCGGAGTTTACCAAGTGACACCATTCTGACCAATGGGCGCTAGACTGACCTCTAGTGCATACCGGGGTTTTGAGGCCCACAAAATGGTAACAATAAATCTCTGTATCCACTACCGCCCAATTAACCCCATAAATGAACTGACTTAGAGCGGCTGCTGCATTAGCGGAAAATTATTTATGGTAATCATAAAATGTATGACCCCCGTACTTATGGTAGAACTCCGTGGTCTTACATAGGTATGGATCTAACTCTTTACTCCTCTTAGGTTTTGTTACGTTATAGAAGGATAGAGGATAAGATGTCAGATCGCCGGGGTCCCGCTGCTGGGGACCCCGGGGATTGCTCCTGCGGCACCCCGCCATCATTACTGCACAGAGTGAGATCGCTCTGCACATAATGACAGGCAATACAGGGGCCGGAGCATCGTTACGTCACGGCTCCGCCCCTGTCATGAGGGGCAGAGCCGTGACGTAACGATGCTCTGGCCCCTGTATTGCCCGTGATTACGCACAGAGTGAACTCGCTCTGTGCTGTAATGATAGCGGGGTGCTGCAGCGGCGATCCCCGGGGTCCCCAGCAGCAGGACCCTGGCGATCTGACATCTTCTCCCCTATCCTTTGGATAGGGGATAAGATGTCTAGGGGTGGAGTACCCCATAAGGACGCAGGGTTTTTCCATTTTTGCATTTTCATTTTTTCCTCCTCACCTTCTAAAAATCGTAGCGCTTTCAACTTTGCACATAAAATTCCATATGATGCTTATTTTTTGCGCCACCAATTCTACTTTGTAATGACATCAGTCATTTTACCCAAAAGTCCACGGCGAAACGGAAAAAAAAATCATTGTGCGACAAAATTGAAGAAAAAATTTCATTTTGTAAATTTTGGAGGCTACCGTTTCTACGCAGTACATTTTTCGGTGAAAATGACACCTTATCATTATTCTGTAGGTCCATACGGTTATAATGATCCCCGACTTATATAGGTGATTTTGTCTTCTGGAAAAAATCATATGTTTGTTAAAATGTATGTTAAAAATTGTCATCTTCTGACCCCTATAACTTTTTTATTTTTCTGTGTATGGGGCGGTATGAGGGCTCAATTTTACGGCGTGTTTTTATCGGTACCATTTTTGTATTGATCGGACTTTTTGATCGCTCTTTATAAATTTTTTCATGATATAAAAAGTGACCAAAAATACTCTATGTTGGACTTAGCGCGTACTCCATTGACCGTGCAGTTTAATTAACAATATATTTTTATAGTTTGGACATTTCCGCACGCGACGATACCAGATATTTTTATTTTTATTTACTCAGTTTTTTCTTTTTTTATGGGAAAAGGGGGGTGATTCAAACTTTTATTAGGGAAGGGGTTAAATGATCTTTGCTAACTTTTTTTTCACTTTTTTTTTTGCAGTGTTATAGCTCCCATAGGGACCTATAACACTGCACACACTGATCTCTTATACTGATCATTGTTATCCCATAGGAGGCTATAACACTGCACACACTGATCTCTTATACTGATCATTGTTATCCCATAGGGACCTATAACACTGCACACACTGATCTCTTATACTGATCATTATTATACCATAGGGACCTATAACACTGCACACACTGATCTCTTATACTGATCATTGTTATCCCATAGGGACCTATAACACTGCACACACTGATCTCTTATACTGATCATTATTATCCCATAGGGACCTATAACACTGCACACACTGATCTCTTATACTGATCATTGTTATCCCATAGGGACCTATAACACTGCACACACTGATCTCTTATACTGATCATTATTATCCCATAGGGACCTATAACACTGCACACACTGATCTCTTATACTGATCATTGTTATCCCATAGGAGACTATAACACTGCACACACTGATCTCTTATACTGATCATTATTATCCCATAGGGACCTATAACACTGCACACACTGATCTCTTATACTGATCATTGTTATCCCATAGGGACCTATAACACTGCACACACTGATCTCTTATACTGATCATTGTTATCCCATAGGAGGCTATAACACTGCACACACTGATCTCTTATACTGATCATTGTTATCCCATAGGAGACTATAACACTGCACACACTGATCTCTTATACTGATCATTATTATCCCATAGGGACCTATAACACTGCACACACTGATCTCTTATACTGATCATTATTATCCCATAGGAGACTATAACACTGCACACACTGATCTCTTATACCGATCATTATTATCCCATAGGAGACTATAACACTGCACACACTGATCTCTTATACTGATCATTGTTATCCCATAGGAGACTATAACACTGCACCCACTGATCTCTTATACTGATCATTGTTATCCCATAGGAGACTATAACACTGCACACACTGATCTCTTATACTGATCATTGTTATCCCATAGGGACCTATAACACTGCACACACTGATCTTATACTGATCATTGTTATCCCATAGGGACCTATAACACTGCGCACACTGATCTCTTATTCTGATCATTATTATCCCATAGGGACCTATAACACTGCACACACTGATCTTACACTGATCATTGTTATCCCATAGGAGACTATAACACTGCACACACTGATCTCTTATACTGATCATTGTTATCCCATAGGAGACTATAAAACTGCACACACTGATCTCTTATACTGATCATTGTTATCCCATAGGGACCTATAACACTGCACACACTGATCTCTTATACTGATCATTGTTATCCCATAGGGACCTATAACACTACACACACTGATCTCTTATACTGATCATTGTTATCCCATACGAAACTATAACACTGCACACACTGATCTCTTACATTGAACATTGATATCCCATAGGGACCTATAACACTGCACACACTGATCTCTTATACTGATCATTGTTATCCCATAGGGACCTATAACACTGCACACACTGATCTTACACTGATCATTGTTATCCAATAGGAGACTATAACACTGCACACACTGATCTCTTATACTGATCATTGTTATCCCATAGGAGACTATAACACTGCACACACTGATCTCTTATACTGATCATTGTTATCCCATAGGAGACTATAACACTGCACACACTGATCTCTTATACTGATCATTGTTACCCCATAGGGACCTATAACACTACACACACTGATCTCTTATACTGATCATTGTTATCCCATAGGAGACTATAACACTGCACACACTGATCTCTTATGCTGATCGTTGTTATCTCATAGGAGACTATAACACTGCACACACTGATCTCTTATGCTGATCGTTGTTATCCCATAGGGGGCTATAACACTGCACACACTGATCATTGTTATCCCATAGGGGGCTATAACACTGCACACACTGATCATTGTAATCCCATAGGAGACTATAACACTGCAGACACTGATCTCTTATACTGATCATTATTATCCCATAGGAGGCTATAACACTGCACACACTGATCTATTATACTGATCATTGTTATCCCATAGGGGGCTATAACACTGCATACACTGATATCTTACAATGATCATTGTTATGCCATAGGGGACTATAACACTGCACACACTGATCTCTTATACTGATCATTGTTATCCCATAGGGACCTATAACACTGCACACACTGATCTCTTATACTGATCATTATTATCCCATAGGAGACTATAACACTGCACACACTGATCTCTTATACTGATCATTGTTATCCCATAGGGACCTATAACACTGCACACACTGATCTCTTATACTGATCATTATTATCCCATAGGGACCTATAACACTGTACACACTGATATCTTATACTGATCATTGTTATCCCATAGGAGACTATAACACTGCACACACTGATCTCATACTGATCATTGTTATCCCATAGGAATAATAAGGACACTACACACACTGATCTTTTACTCTGATCCCTGCAAAGCCATAGCTTTGCATGGATCAGCGAGATAGGGGCCCGCTCGCATCCTAGCTGATCGGGACATCGCGATTTTATCACGATGTCCCGCTCAGCCCGACTGAGCTGCCGGAAAGCGTTTACTTTCACTTTCAGATGCGGCGGTCAACTTTGATCACCGCGTCTGAAGGGTTAATAGCGTGCGGCACAATGATCGGTGCCGCACGCTATCAGCCCAGGGTCCCGGCTATGAATAGCAGCCATGACCGACCCGGTGTGATGCGGGGTCACGCCCTACGTCCTTAACCCCTTAAGGACTCAGCCCATTTTGGCCTTAAGGACTCAGACAATTAAATTTTTACGTTTTCATTTTTTCCTCCTCATAATCATAACTCTTTTATATTTTCATCCACAGACTAGTATGAGGGCTTGTTTTTTGCGCGACCAGTTGTCCTTTGTAATGACATCACTCATTATATCATAAAATGTATGGCGCACGCAACCAAAAAACACTATTTTTGTGGGGAAATTAAAACGAAAAACCCAATTTTGCTAATTTTGGAAGGTTTTGTTTTCACGCCGTACAATTTATGGTAAAAATGACGTGTGTTCTTTATTCTGAGGGTCAATACGATTAAAATGATACCCATTATTATATACTTTTATATTATTGTTGCGCTTAAAAAAAATCACAAACTTTTTAACCAAATTAGTACGTTTATAATCCCTTTATTTTGATGACCTCTAACTTTTTTATTTTTTCGTATAAGTGGCGTTATGGGGGCTCATTTTTTGCGCCATGATCTGTACTTTTTTTTTATACCACATTTGCATATAAAAACTTTTAATAAATTTTTTATAATTTTTTTTTAATAAAATGTATTAAAAAAGTAGGAATTTTGGACTTTTTTTTATTTTTTTTCGTTCACGTCATTCACCGTACGGGATCATTAACATTTTATTTTAATAGTTCGGACACTTACGCACGCGGCGATACCAAATATGTCTATAAAAAATGTTTTTTACGCTTTTTGGGGGTAAAATAGGAAAAAACGGACGTTTTACTTTTTTATTGGGGGAGGGGATTTTTAACTTTTTTTTTACTTTTACTTTTATATTTTTTTACATTTTTTTTTTACACTTGAATAGTCCCCATAGGGGACTATTCATAGCAATACCATGATTGCTAATACTGATCTGTTCTATGTATAGGACATAGAACAGATCAGTATTATCGGTCATCTCCTGCTCTGGTCTGCTCGATCACAGACCAGAGCAGGAGACGCCGGGAGCCGCATGGAGGAAGGAGAGGGGACCTCCGTGCGGCGTTATGAATGATCGGATGCCCGCAGCAGCACTGCGGTCGATCCGATCATTCATTCAAATCGCGAACTGCCGCAGATGCCGGGATCTGTATTGATCCCGGCACCTGAGGGGTTAATGGCGGACGCCCGCGAGATCGCGGGCGTCGGCCATTGCCGGCGGGTCCCTGGCTGCGATCAACAGCCGGGATCAGCCGCGCATGACACGGGCTGTTATGCTTAGGACGTAAATGTACGTCCTGGTGCGTTAAGTACCACCTCACCAGGACGTACATTTACGTCCTGCGTCCTTAAGGGGTTAAGAGGTTAAAGGGGTATTCCAGGAAAAAAAACTTTTTTTATATATCAACTGGCGCCAGAAAGTTAAAAAGATTTGTAAATTACTTCTATTAAATATTCTTAATCCTTTCAGTACTTATGAGCTGCTGAAGTTGAGTTGTTCTTTTCTGTCTAAGTGCTCTCTGATGACACCTGTCTTTGGAACTGTCCAGAGTAGAAGCAAATCCCCATAGCAAACCTCTTCTACTCTGTGCAGTTCCCGAGACAAGCAAAGATGTCAGCAGAGAGCACTGTTGTCAGACAGAAAAGAACAACTCAACTTCAGCAGCTGATAATTATTGGAAGAATAAAGATTTTTTAATAGAAGTAATTTACAAATCTGTTTAACTTTCTGGAGCCAGTTGAGATCTATATATAAAGTTTTTTTCCTGGAATACCCCTTTAATGCCAGTTACTGAGCAGACGATACGTTCGGGAGATAAACCGCCTGAAACTGCATAAGGATCCTTTCTCTACCTTTATGGGATGTGCTGAGTGTACTATAGATAGAATGCTGAAAACAACGCACCCAGGGAGGAGGAAGAGAGGGGGCATCCTCGAGTAACGTGGCATTAGGGTGACCACGTGTCCCGGATCGCCTAGGGACAGTTCCGCATTTGGAGAGTCTGTCCCGGGTCCCGTTCACCCTCATTCCGGGACAATGCAGTCTCCCGGTATGATCTGAGAGCGTGAGCCGTCGTCCGCTGCTGTGCTGTGACCAGTGGCGGATCCGGGGGGGGGGGGGGGGGGGTGCAACGGGGCAATTGCCCCCCCCCCCCCCCGAGATTGTTGCCCCTCCTCCTGTACTATAGCATGGTGGAGCGGGAGCTGTCGGCTGTCCCGCTCCACCGCCCCTTTATCACGCCCGTCACCTTTCTCACACGCTGCGGCTGCTCCATTCCTGCAGTCAGTGAGAGCCGATCACGGCACGCCGGCGCGATGACATCACATCATTGCGCCGGCGCAGGAATGGAGCAGCCGCAGCGTGTGAGAAAGGTGACGGGCGTGAGAAAGGGGAGGGGGGAGCAAATTATAAGTGAGAGGGGCAAATTATAAGTGAGGGGCACATGACAGGGGGGCATTATAAGTGAGGGGCACAGGACACGGGGCATTATAAGTGAGGGGCACATGACAGGGGGGCATTATAAGTGAGGGGCACATGACAGGGGGGCATTATAAGTGAGGGGCACATGACGGGGGCATTATAAGTGAGGGGCACAGGACAGGGGGGCATTATAAGTGAGGGGCACATGACAGGGGGGCATTATAAGTGAGGGGCACATGACAGGGGGGCATTATAAGTGAGGGGCACATGACAGGGGGCATTATAAGTGAGGGGCACATGACAGGGGGCATTATAAGTGAGGGGCACATGACAGGGGGCATTATAAGTGAGGGGCACATGACAGGGGGGCATTATAAGTGAGGGGCACAGGACAGGTGGCATTATAAGTGAGGGGCACATGACAGGGGGCATTATAAGTGAGGGGCACATGACAGGGGGCATTATAAGTGAGGGGCACATGACAGGGGGGCATTATAAGTGAGGGGCACATGACAGGGGGCATTATAAGTGAGGGGCACATGACAGGGGGGCATTATAAGTGAGGGGCACAGGACAGGTGGCATTATAAGTGAGGGGCACATGACAGGGGGCATTATAAGTGAGGGGCACATGACAGGGGGGCATTATAAGTGAGGGGCACATGACAGGGGGGCATTATAAGTGAGGGGCACAGGACACGGGGCATTATAAGTGAGGGGCACAGGACACGGGGCATTATAAGTGAGGGGCACAGGACACGGGGCATTATAAGTGAGGGGCACAGGACACGGGGCATTATAAGTGAGGGGCACAGGACACGGGGCACTAAGTGAGGGGCACAGGACACGGGGCATTATAAGTGAGGGGCACAGGACACGGGGCATTATAAGTCAGGGACATATGTCGGGGGGGGGGGGGGGCTGTCCTGTGCCTCCACATATAATGCCCAATGCCAGTCTCACGTATACGTTTGACGAAATGCCCTTGTGATGGTAAGTGTCCCTGAATGGCAGTTAGGAAATGTGGTCCCCTACAGGGCATCCTATGTGGCAACACAACTAATACCCATGGAAAATATAGGTATCCCAAGAACTCCCCTCTACCCTCGCTCAGCCCCGGCCACTTACCCGCTCATCTCCGCGCCGAACGCTACGATGAAGTTCAGGTCATCTGATCATGTGAAGAACGCGCGGCGTGAAAGATTGACGAGCGGTGGGTTCTTATAAGACTCCCACAAATCCAGGCCAACAATATTATAGTCTTTACACTTATTCAAAATACTGAAAATGTATATAGTGTATATGTGGTCCAGGCTGGATACAGTTGGGTATAATGGAGGGGCCCTTACTCTTTATATTTCCACCCTTAGATTAGGGGCCCAATGGCGTTTAACTTTTTAATTCCTTTGTTACTTATTCAAAATACATATTTTTTTCATCCATTGTAAAATAGTTTTTTTCAGTAAAAACGCAAACAATCTAGATCATTTTTATTAATCTGATTGTTCCCAAAACATATTTAACCCCTTAAGGACAATGGACGTACTCCTACGCCCCCGTTTTCCGAGTCCTTAAGGACCGTGGACGTAGGAGTAAGTACTGTCCATTCCCAGCCCCCCGCAGCCAGCTGGAGCGGAGCCCGATATCGATCAGCAGGCATCACAGCATATCACCCAGGGGGGTCATGATGTCCCCCCATGTCGGCGAACAATTCAGCCCAGCGATCTGCGGCAGATTCTGGGTCAATCGGGTCTCCAGTGACCCGGAATTACAGGCTGTTCGGGGCCGTCTCTGACGACCCCGAACAGCCATAGCCAGCCGGGGTGAAGCACTGGTGCCACCTCACGATCACCCTGATTCGTCAGCCGGTTTACCGGCCGACCAATCAGGGCGCCTACTGCGGGTGTCACTCCCGCAACCCGCTCCGCCCCTCTTCCGGAGGACGTGATTGGTGCGGAAAGAGGACCCCGATCCCCGGCGTCCCTGTTGGGATCGGGGCCCCAGGAGCAGCGGCGGCGAGGGACTGACCTGCAGCATGGATCAGCAGTTGGACGTGAGTGACAGCCTCCTGCTGTTGCTTAGCAACAGCTCCCAGCATGCAAAATGGGCATGCTGGGAGCTGTAGTTATGCAACAGCAGGAGGCAGACCACCACAACTCCCATCATTCCCTTATGGGCATGCTGGGACTTATAGTTTTGCAACAGCTGGAGGTACATTTTTTCTATAACTACAACCCCCAGCTTGCAAAATCAGCTAAAGTGCATGCTGGGAGTTGTAGTGGTGCATCTTCTGGTTGCATAACTACAACTCCCAGCATGCCTGTTGGCTGTCAGTGACTGCTGAGAGTTGTAGTTTTGCAACAGCTGAAGGCACACTGGTTGTGAAACACTGAGTTAAGTAGCAAACCAGTGTGTCTCCAGCTGTTGCATAACTACAATTCCCAGCCAAAGTAGTATGCCTCCAGCTGTTGCATAACTACAAGACCCAGCATGCCCTTCCGCTGTCCGTACATGCTGGGGGTTGTAGCTTTTGCAACACCTGAAGGCACAATGGTTGCAAAACACTGAGTTTGTTACCAAACTCAGTGTTTCACAACCAGTGTGCCTCCAGCTGTTGCAAAACTACAACTTCCAGCATGCACTGATAGACCGTACATGCTGGGAGTTGTAGTTATGCAACAGCTGGATGTTCCCCCCCCAATGTGAACGTACAGGGTACACTCACATGGGCGGAGGATTACAGCAAGTATCCGGCTGCAAGTTTGAGCTGCGGCAAATTTTCTGCCGAAGCTCAAGCTGCCAGCGAGAAACTACTGTGAATCCCCGCCCGTGTGACTGTACCCTAAAAACACTACACTACCAAAAAATAAAATAAAAAGTAAAAAACACTACATATACACATACCCCTACACAGCCCCCTCCCCTCCCCTATAAAAATGAAAAACATCTGGTACGCCACTGTTTCCAAAACGGAGCCTCCAGCTGTTGCAAAACAACTACTCCCAGTATTGCCAGATTGCCGTTGACTGTCCAGGCATGCTGGGAGTTTTACAACAGCTGGAGGCACCCTGTTTGGGAATCACTGGCGTAGAATACCCCTATGTCCACCCCTATGCAATCCCTAATTTAGGCCTCAAATGCGCATGGCGCTCTCACTTTGGAGCCCTGTCGTATTTCAAGGCAACAGTTTAGGGTCACATATGGGGTATCGCCGTACTCGGGAGAAATTGTGTTACAAATTTTGGGGGGGTATTTTCTGCTATTACCCTTTTTTTTAAATGTAACATTTTTGGGAAACCAAGCATTTTAGGTCAAAAAATTTTTTTTTTTACATATGCAAAAGTCGTGAAACACCTGTAGGGTATTAAGGTTCACATTACCCCTTGTTACGTTTCCCGAGGGGTCTAGTTTCCAAAATAGTATGCCATGTGTTTTTTTTTTTTGCTGTCCTGGCACCATAGGGGCTTCCTAAATGCGACATGCCCCCAGAGCAAAATTTGGTTCCAAAAAGCCAAATGTGACTCCTTCTCTTCTGAGACCTGTAGTGCGCCAGCAGAGCACTTTTCACCCCCATATGGGGTGTTTTCTGAATCGGGAGAAATTGGGCTTCAAATTTTGGGGGATATTTTCTGCTATTACCCTTTTTAAAAATGTAAAATTTTGGGGAAACCAAGCATTTTAGGTAAGAAATTATTATTTTTTTTACATATGGAAAAGTCGTGAAACCCCTGTGGGGTATTAAGTCTCACTTAATTCCTTGTTACATTCCTCAAGGGGTCTAGTTTCCAAAATGGTATGCCATGTGGTTTTTTTTTGCTGTTCTGGCACCATAGGGGCTTCCTAAATGCAATATGCCCCCCAAAAACCATTTCAGAAAAACGTACGCTCCAAAATCCCCTTGTCGCTCCTTCCCTTCTGAGCCCTCTACTGCGCCCGCCGAACACTTTACATAGACATATGAGGTATTTCCTTACTCAAGAGAAATTGGGTTACAAATATAAGTATAAATTTTCTCCTTTTACCCCTTGTAAAAATTCAAAAATTGGGTCTACAAGAACATGTGAGTGTAAAAAATGAAGATTGTGAATTTTCTCCTTCACTTTGCTGCTATTCCTGTGAAACACCTAAAGGGTTAATACACTTACTGAATGTCATTTTGAATACTTTGGGGGGTGCAGTTTTTATGATGGGGTCATTTGTTGGGTATTTCTAATATGAAGGCCCTTCAAATCCACTTCAAACCTGAACTGGTCCCTGAAAAATAGTGAGTTTGAAAATTTTGTGAAAAATGTCAAAATTGCCGCTGAACTTTGAAGCCTCTGATGTCTCCAAAAGTAAAAACTCATCAATTTTATGATGCAAAAATAAAGTAGACATATTGTATATGTGAATAAAAATTTATTTTTTTTGGAATATCCATTTTCCTTACAAGCAGAAAGCTTCAAAGTTAGAAAAATTCTACCAAAAATACAAGGGCGCTGAATTATATAGTCACATACGAGTGTCCAAGTGCGAATGCCAAACTAATAGATAACCTATCAAGAGGCACCAAGACAAAAATATTAATGCAAAAGTGTACAAACTTTATTAAAGTGTTTACCAATAGACACAAACAATCTTAAAAACCTTTAACCCCTTAAGGACGCAGCCCTTTTTCACCTTAAGGACTGAGCCCTTTTTCGCAATTCTGACCACCGTCACTTTACGAATTAATAACGCGAAAACGCTTTTACCGAATATTCTGATTCTGAGAATGTTTTTTCGTGACATATTCTACTTTATTTTGGTGGTAAATTTTCGGCGTTAATTGCATCCTTTTTTGGTGAAAAATCCCCAAATTTCATGAAAATTTCGAAAATTTTGCATTTTTCTAATTTTGAAGCTCTCTAATTGTAAGGAAAATGGATATTCCCAATAAATTTTATTTTTCTTCACAAATACAATATGTCCACTCTATGTTGGCCTCATAAAATGGACATATTTTTGCTTTTTGAAAAAATTTGAGGGCTTCAAAGTAGAGCAGCAATTTTCAAAAATGTCATGAAAATTGCTAAATCTGAAGGGACAGATGTTACAGAACTACAACTCCCAGCATTCCTGGGCAGTCTAGGCATGCTGAGAGTTGTAGTTTGGCAACATCTGGAGGGCTACTGTTTGGGCACCACTGTAACAGTGGTCTCCAAACTGTGACCCTCCAGATGTTGCAAAAGTTGCAGTTTGGCCCCCCTAGTGGTTGCCACAGTAAAGATCGATTTACTTTCACTTTCAATTCCACCCCCCACTGTCGATTCCCTACCTGAGCAAAGATTCAGCAGGCTCCAGCGAAGATCCCAGGTCCCCAGGCATCTTCTCCTGCAGGTACGGCCTCCATCTTCTTCCCAGAGCCCCTCGACATCCAGGGGCGGGCAGAATGGGGGGTTGCCATGGCAACCCCCTGTCCTGCGCTTCCATTGGTCAGAAGTCCGTTCTGACTAATGGCAGGGGATAGGAGTAGATCGCAGCTTTGCGACCTCACTCCTATCCTTTAGGCTGATCGGGGCTGTTGCTGACAACTCCGATCAGCCCTATTTTCCAGGTGATCGGGTCACCAGAGACCCGCTCAGCCCGGAATTGGAGAAAATCGCATGTCTGAATCAGCTGACATGTGCAGTGGGATTCAACATGGCGGCGGCCCGGTGAAACTTGCGGGACGCACCCGTAGGTACTAAATCATTTGTCTGTCTAATGTTTATTGATCCATGGAGCATATAAATAGAATGTTTGTCTGCTGTACCATACATTCCCTGAGGAAGCATAAAGCAGAACGAGCGTTGGGGGTGGCGGTCTCTCTCGGTAAGGGTTCTCCCAGACCACGCTGACCCTGTGCTGCATCGTACCTACCAGTGCGCTTGGATTTCAGCAGATGGGCGCTTTGCTTTGGCTGGCAGTTAGCCTGATGCACTTTGTATCAGAATGATAACTAAAAGCATTCCAGAGTTATTAATGTTTAAAGTGACAGTGGTCAAATGTGCAAAAAATGGCCGGGTCCTTAAGGTGTAAAATGGCCGGGTCCTTAAGGGGTTAATATTTATGTATAAAAAACAGATTTACTGCAGAGGAATAAGAGGAGGAGGAAAGGATTATTATCATTATAAGAAACCAACTTCAGCCTCGTCCAGGACCTGCCATGTATCTGCTGGAGGTGTAGGACCTGTGATGATGCCACAATCATGTGACCAGTACATGTGGGGGCGGAGCTCAGCAGGATAGGAGAGATTGTGGATGAAGGACCTGTGAGGATGGTCATGTGACAGGAGTGGGCGGGGCTCAGCAGTAGTAGCGGACATGTGACCAGAAGGGGAGGAGCTCAGTGAAGAGGAGACGTGGTGTGAGGTGAGTTTCTATGCAGAGGGTTTGTTACATTGTGTTGTTCCTCTCTTCTTCCTCCTGTCACAATGTTATAGTTCACACTGGTTCTTACTGTAATAAATAAAGAGATATAATAACTATGTGTCACCCAGCTTTATATACTGCCCGCCACCCAGCTTTATATACCGCCTGCCACCCAGCTTTATACACTGCCCGCCACCCAGCTTTATACACTGCCCACCACCCAGCTTTATACACTGCCCGCCACCCAGCTTTATATACCGCCCGCCACCCGGCTTTATATACCGCCCGCCACCCGGCTTTATATACGGCCCGCCACCCGGCTTTATATACGGCCCGCCACCCGGCTTTATATACGGCCCGCCACCCTGCTTTATATACTGCCCGCCACCCGGCTTTATATACCGCCCGCCACCCGGCTTTATATACCGCCCGCCACCCGGCTTTATATACCGCCCGCCACCCGGCTTTATATACGGCCCGCCACCCGGCTTTATATACCGCCCGCCACCCGGCTTTATATACCGCCCGCCGCCCGGCTTTATATACGGCCCGCCGCCTGGCTTTATATACGGCCCGCCGCCCGCCCGGTTCAATAGCTAAAATATTCTGGGGGATAATGGGCAGCGCTGCCCGGGACAGGTTCAGGTCACATCTACTGGAGATTATCTCATCTCTATTCTTTATGTCTTTCCTGATGAGTTTTGTTCTTTAGACCTTTCACCATTGTTGTCTCCATCTACACTTCCACCATTGTTGTCCCCATCTACATTTCCACCATTGTTGTCCCCATCTACATTTCCACCATTGTTGTCCCCATCTACATTTCCACCATTGTTGTCCCCATCTACATTTCCACCATTGTTGTCCCCCCATCTACATTTCCACCATTGTTGTCCCCCATCTACAGTTCCACCATTGTTGTCCCCCCCATCTACATTTCCACCATTGTTGTCCCCCCCATCTACATTTCCACCATTGTTGTCCCCCCATCTACATTTCCACCATTGTTGTCCCCATCTACATTTCCACCATTGTTGTCCCCATCTACATTTCCACCATTGTTGTCCCCCCATCTACATTTCCACCATTGTTGTCCCCCCATCTACATTTCCACCATTGTTGTCCCCCCATCTACATTTCCACCATTGTTGTCCCCATCTACATTTCCACCATTGTTGTCCCCATCTACATTTCCACTATTGTTGTCCCCCATCTACATTTCCACCATTGTTGTCCCCCATCTACATTTCCACTATTGTTGTCCCCATCTACATTTCCACCATTGTCGTCCCCATCTACATTTCCACCATTATTGTATCCATCTACATTTCCACTATTGTTGTCCCCATCTACATTTCCACCATTGTTGTCCCCCATCTACAGTTCCACCATTGTTGTCCCCCCATCTACATTTCCACCATTGTTGTCCCCCCATCTACATTTCCACCATTGTTGTCCCCCCATCTACATTTCCACCATTGTTGTCCCCATCTACATTTCCACCATTGTTGTCCCCATCTACATTTCCACTATTGTTGTCCCCCATCTACATTTCCACCATTGTTGTCCCCCATCTACATTTCCACCATTGTTGTCCCCATCTACATTTCCACCATTGTTGTCCCCCCCATCTACATTTCCACCATTGTTGTCCCCATCTACATTTCCACCATTGTTGTCCCCCCCATCTACATTTCCACCATTGTTGTTCCCCCATCTACATTTCCACCATTGTTGTCCCCCCATTTACATTTTCACCATTGTTGTCCCCCCATTTACATTTTCACCATTGTTGTCCCCCCATCTACATTTCCACCATTGTTGTCCGATCTACATTTTCACCATTGTTGTCCAATCTACATTTCCACCATTGTTGTCCCCATCTACATTTCCGCCATTGTTGTCCCAATCTACATTTCCGCCATTGTTGTCCCAATCTACATTTCCGCCATTGTTGTCCCCATCTACATTTCCGCCATTGTTGTCCCCCATCTACATTTCCGCCATTGTTGTCCCCATCTACATTTCCGCCATTGTTGTCCCCATCTACATTTCCGCCATTGTTGTCCCCATCTACATTTCCGCCATTGTTGTCCCCATCTACATTTCCGCCATTGTTGTCCCCATCTACATTTCCGCCATTGTTATCCCCATCTACATTTCCGCCATTGTTGTCCCCATCTACATTTCCGCCATTGTTGTCCCCATCTACATTTCCGCCATTGTTGTCCCCATCTACATTTCCGCCATTGTTGTCCCCATCTACATTTCCGCCATTGTTGTCCCCCATCTACATTTCCGCCATTGTTGTCCCCATCTACATTTCCGCCATTGTTGTCCCCCCATCTACATTTCCGCCATTGTTGTCCCCCATCTACATTTCCGCCATTGTTGTCCCCCCCATCTACATTTCCGCCATTGTTGTCCCCCATCTACATTTCCACCATTGTTGTCCCCCCCTTCTACATTTCCGCCATTGTTGTCCCCCCCATCTACATTTCCGCCATTGTTGTCCCCCATCTACATTTCCACCATTGTTGTCCCCCCATCTACATTTCCGCCATTGTTGTCCCCATCTACATTTCCGCCATTGTTGTCCCCCCCATCTACATTTCCGCCATTGTTGTCCCCCATCTACATTTCCACCATTGTTGTCCCCCCCTTCTACATTTCCGCCATTGTTGTCCCCCCCATCTACATTTCCACCATTGTTGTCCCCCATCTACATTTCCACCATTGTTGTCCCCCCCTTCTACATTTCCGCCATTGTTGTCCCCCATCTACATTTCCGCCATTGTTGTCCCCCATCTACATTTCCGCCATTGTTGTCCCCCCCATCTACATTTCTGCCATTGTTGTCCCCCCCATCTACATTTCCGCCATTGTTGTCCCCCCATCTACATTTCCGCCATTGTTGTCCCCCATCTACATTTCCGCCATTGTTGTCCCCATCTACATTTCCGCCATTGTTGTCCCCCATCTACATTTCCGCCATTGTTGTCCCCCCATCTACATTTCCGCCATTGTTGTCCCCCATCTACATTTCCGCCATTGTTGTCCCCCATCTACATTTCCGCCATTGTTGTCCCCCATCTACATTTCCACCATTGTTGTCCCCCTATCTACATTTCCACCATTGTTGTCCCCATCTACATTTCCACCATTGTTGTCCCCATCTACATTTCCACCATTGTTGTCCCCCCCATCTACATTTCCACCATTGTTGTCCCCCCATCTACATTTCCGCCATTGTTGTCCCCATCTACATTTCCACCATTGTTGTCCCCATCTACATTTCCACCATTGTTGTCCCCCCATCTACATTTCCACCATTGTTGTCCCCCATCTTTGGCGCCGTTCTATGTTATCGATGTCTTTTTGTAGGTGAGGTCTCCAGAACTGACCCCATTAGGACATCGCTGTCTATTATTCAGTGGAGGAGTTGGAGGACACAAGGATCTGTACCAGGACATAGTCATGATGGAGGATCACCGGCCCCTCACATCACAAGGTAAGAAGACACATATATATAGATATCACTCTCACTACCTGGTAACATAGAAATCTATCCAGCACTGATGTATTCATTCCCTGTGTGTTCCCTACAGATGGAGTCATTGATAGAAATCCACCCGAGAGGTGTCCCCGCCCTCTGTATTCCCAGGACTGTCCAGAGGGAAATGTCCCAGAGAAGCATCAGGTAGATGAGGCTGATCCTATATCTCTATAGGGGGGGTCCTTATAGTCTCCCCATAATATGACCATAAAAGGGATCAAACTAAAGTTCTTTTTGGTTTTATTATATTTTTTTTTCTTGTTCATTCAGGTTGAAGATCAGATTAATATTAAGGTTGAGGTTAAAGATGAACCAGAAGAGGAGACGGATTGTTGGTCCGATCAGCAGTGTATGAGGGAAGTGAAGGAGGAAATTCCAGGAGGTGTTGTCCCAGGTGTGTAATAATTCCAGGAGGTGTTGTCCCAGGTGTGTAATAATTCCAGGAGGTGTTGTCCCAGGTGTGTAATAATTCCAGGAGGTGTTGTCCCAGGTGTGTAATAATTCCAGGAGGTGTTGTCCCAGGTGCGTAATAATTCCAGGAGGTGTTGTCCCAGGTGCGTAATAATTCCAGGAGGTGTTGTCCCAGGTGCGTAATAATTCCAGGAGGTGTTGTCCCAGGTGCGTAATAATTCCAGGAGGTGTTGTCCCAGGTGTGTAATAATTCCAGGAGGTGTTGTCCCAGGTGTGTAATAATTCCAGGAGGTGTTGTCCCAGGTGTGTAATAATTCCAGGAGGTGTTGTCCCAGATGTGTAATAATTCCGACGGTGTTGTCCCAGGTGTGTAATAATTCCAGGAGGTGTTGTCCCAGGTGTGTAATAATTCCAGGAGGTGTTGTCCCAGGTGTGTAATAATGGATTTATTATCAATATTATAAAATAATCCAGAAATCTTGCAGTTTTTAGGCCTAACACTAAGCAGAGAATTCCTGTTCTGTCCGTGATGATAAGGAGGAGACTGCTGGGAAGTGATCTGTACATTTACTGTGAGAGGTGACCCCAATGGGTAGAAAGGTAGAAAAGACAATAAGTGCTCAGCCTCCCCCTTCCTGTAAATAGAGAAGACAATAGGACCTCAGCCTCCCCCTCCCTGTAGAATGACCTCTGCACAGAGCATTGTAGGCGACACATTGACTTTATGGAGAAGAAACTATAAACCACAGAAGAATAAAGTCCTGTAGGGAGTGTGTCATGTGATCATGTGACGGCCGGGGAATGTTCTAGGATAAAACATTAGGAGGATCATGTACAGGAATGATGGGGGTCATTGTCCTCTGAGATGAATCTGACGCTGATTGTATGAGATGGTTTGTAGTAATGTCCGCCATGGACGTGGGGTCTAGTCAGGGCCCCGTATTATATTGTGTTGTCAGATCATAGTTTGGAGTCTGCTGTTAACCCTTTACATTCTATATAGATTGATAAATGACGATCACATAGGAGATGACCTTGTCCAGGTTATGTATACAGCAGAAGGGTGAACCCGGCCAAGAGGGAGGACAAAAAGTAACCAAAACTGAGGGAAGAAGGGAATGGAGGATAAAGAAGAGTCTGGTGTAAAGAGAGAGAAGAGAGATCGGGTCCAGACAGATCCGTCAGGACTCTACCCCCAGAATCATCAGCTAGAACAGCAAATCACTATCAGACAAGAGATAAAAGGGCGGATTACATGGAGAAGATCACCCAGTGCTTCCTTTAAGGCCATGTTCACACCGCAGAATATCTGATATTCCCCTCACATTCCGCTCAGCAAAACCAGACGCAAGATTATTCGCAGTTTTGTGATTTTTGTGCTTTCAATCAGATTCCGCTCTAATTCCGATTCCTATTAAAGGAGTACTATGGTGGTTTTTTCTTAACCCTCTGTGTCCGGGCTGCAAAATGAAACAAAACAAACTTTAACTCACCTTCCTACGTTCCCCGTTGCTACAATATCGGTGTCCCGTTCTCCTGTCTTCTTTCGCTTCCTGCAGGACGGGGAGTCGCTCTGCGCTTAGAGTATCACCAGAAGAAGACAGGAGAACGGGGAAACGTAGGAAGGCAAGATAAAGTTTGTTTAGCAGCCCGGACACAGAGGGTTAAGAAAAAAAACACCATTGTACTCCATTTAACCTAAAAAAAACTCCATAAAATAGAAGATATTGTGTAAACAACTCGGGGTAATAGACCTGGATCACATCACAGAACAGTCATAAAATGCCCCGTATATGGTATTATATTCACAATATGTACCTCAGTAGTTATACAGATTATACTCTCCCTCAAATAACTTGTCCTGCAATAATCCTCACCCTACCTAACAGTGCAGGAGACTCCCCTCACTTCACCCTACCTAACAGTAGAGGAGGCCACTCCCACTTCACCCTACCTAACAGTGCATGAGACTCCCCCACTTCATCCTACCTAACAGTGCAGGAGGCCCCTCCCACTTCACCCTACCTAACAGTGCAGGAGACTTCCCCCCCCCACACACTTCACCCTACCTAAGTGCAGGAGACTTCACCCTACCTAACAGTGCAGGAGACGCCCCCCACTTCACCCTACCTAACAGTGCAGGAGACTTCCCCCCCCCCCCCCTCCCCACTTCACCCTACCTAAGTGCAGGAGACTTCCCCCCCCCCCCCACACTTCACCCTACCTAACAGTGCAGGAGACGCCCCCCACTTCACCCTACCTAACAGTGCAGGAGGCCCCTCCAACTTCACCCTACCTAACAGTAGAGGAGACCCCCCCCCCCTACTTCATCCTACCTAACAGTAGAGGAGGCCCCTCCCACTTCACCCTACCTAACAGTAGAGGAGACGCCCCTCCCACTTCACCCTACCTAACAGTAGAGGAGACGCCCCCCCCACTTCACCCTACCTAACAGTAGAGGAGGCCCCTCCCACTTCACCCTACCTAACAGTAGAGGAGACCCCCCCCCCACTTCACCCTACCTAACAGTAGAGGAGGCCCCCCCCACTTCACCCTACCTAACAGTAGAGGAGGCCCCTCCCACTTCATACTACCTAACAGTAGAGGAGGCCCCCCCCACTTCACCCTACCTAACAGTAGAGGAGGCCCCTCCCACTTCACCCTACCTAACAGTAGAGGAGGCCCCTCCCACTTCACCCTACCTAACAGTAGAGGAGGCCCCTCTCACTTCACCCTACCTAACAGTAGAGGAGGCCCCTCTCACTTCACCCTACATAACAGTAGAGGAGGCCCCTCCCACTTCACCCTACCTAACAGTAGAGGAGACCCCTCCCACTTCATCCTACCTAACAGTAGAGGAGGCCCCTCCCACTTCAGCCGGTGTCTGTCCTAACACTAGTTTACCCCGTGATGGTGGTTGAATCTTTGCCCTATAATGATGATCATCAAACCCTCTAACAATGGTTAAATACAAACAAATGAAAAAACAATAGTGCAATAAACTACACATCAAAATAATATAAAACAACAAAGGAGCCTCTATACCTTTCCTCCAATATAGAACAAGAAACGGGGATCCTCAGGAGACGCCAACATAGATAGTGACACTATACATAGTGCAAGAAAGCAGCGTTACTGATGGGGGAGCTCTGGTCTGTTACATCATGGGGGGGGGGGGGGGGGATACAAATGGCGCATCAGCTACTTCTCCTGCTTTGTCCTCTGTATCTTTATCTTTCAGTGCCCCCGATTCTTTTTGTAGTCTCCCCCATCTTTTTGGAGATTTGGTGACTACTTTCCTGTCCTCTTCATATCCCGACCCCCTGTGTCCGTAATGTATGGAATAGGTGATGGTGGAGGAATCTCCTTCCGTTATGACTCCTCCCCAGGATACGGGCAGCCGGGGTAACCTCTCCTCCAGCCTGAAGAGGCGTACATTGTCTGTCTGTGTACTGTCATGGCCCCACAGATATTTAACCCCTCATTCACCTCTGAGAGAGGAATAGTGGTCACATGACAGAGAACTTGTGGTTATATAGACATAGAGACTTATCCCACATGGTCCCTGATGGAGGAGACTTTGGGGCAGTCGTTTTCTTACTACAGAAACTTTGATAGAAGACGGAGCCGCAACTGTGCGTTCCCTCTGTGGACATATAGAATCCTCTAATAAGGGATTAGAGACCAGATTTCTACCCCAGATGACCCATTTATTACCAAAATGTCTGTGTCTCCTCCACCTGCTGACAATGGATTCCCCTGAGGAAGGAGTGACAGCCGAGTCTCTGTAGGGACCAGCAGCTCCAGGCCTGAGATTTCACTGCGGGTCTGACTGGATTATCTGATGTTTTATCAGAAAGTGGGGGAGGGGCAGAACATTGTTATTGAGGCCTGATAAATAACCTAGAGGTGAGAAGTCTATGATATATACCAGGGGTCCTCAAACTACGGCCCGCGGGCCACATGCGGCCCGCCGAGGGCATTTATCTGGCCCGCCGCTGCCTAAGGACATCCCTGTGTCCCGAAAGATGTTTTCTGGACACAGGGATGCGCTCTCGGCGGCCCCGCGTTTACTTAAATAACGCAGGGGCCGCCGGGAAGGTGGCGCATGCAGGGACATCACTGATGTCCCGTGCGTGCGGCCATAGCAACAGAGCACGGAGGAGCGGAGCAGCGATGAGGACGTGCGCTGACCAGCTTGGTAAGTGTTACCAGCGGCACGTCAGCTTTGGTGCTCTGACCACCGCTCCTTCGGTCCTGGGACTTACTGCTATGTCCGGACTGGAGGAGCGGTGGTCGAAGCACTGAAATAGGGCAGAACACAGGCACACAGCCTCCAGCCATACACTGTATGGCTGGAGGCTGTATGTCTGTGGGGGAACTGTACTGCCAACCCTAATGTGGGGGAACTGTAGTGCCAACCCTAATGTGGGGGGGGGGAACTGTACTGCCAACCCTAATGAGGGGGGGGGGGAACTGTACTGCCAACCCTAATGTGGGGGAACTGTAGTGCCAACCCTAATGTGGGGGGGGGAACTGTACTGCCAACCCTAATGTGGGGGGGGGGGGGGGAACTGTACTGCCAACCCTAATGTGGGGGGGGGGGGGGAACTGTACTGCTAACCCTAATGTGGGGGGGGGGGAACTGTACTGCCAACCCTAATGTGGAGGGGGGGAACTGTACTGCCAACCCTAATGTGGGGGGGGGGGAACTGTACTGCCAACCCTAATGTGGGGGGGGGGGGAAACTGTACTGCCAACCCTAATGTGGGGGGGGGGGGGAAACTGTACTGCCAACCCTAATGTGGGGGGGGGGGGGGGGGAACTGTACTGCCAACCCTAATGTGGGGGGGGGGGGAACTGTACTGCCAACCCTAATGTGGGGGGGAACTGTACTGCCAACCCTAATGTGGGGGGGAACTGTGCTGTGTACTTAAAGGGGTAGTCCACTAATAAGAAATATGTGTGCATAAGAATTTGTTCATGTTTTTTTATCTATAGTCCGGCCCTCCAAGGGTCTGAGGGACCGTGTACTGGCCCCCCGTTCATAAAGTTTGAGGACCCCTGATATATACAGATGGATATACAGGAGGTGATGTATTAATTCCCTGTGTGTTCCCTACAGATGGAGTCATTGATAGAAATCCACCCGAGAGGTGTCCCCGCCCTCTGTATTCCCAGGACTGTCCAGAGGGAAATGTCCCAGAGAAGCGTCAGGTAGATGGCGCTAAAGTCCCCCAAAATATGACCAGAAAGTGATTGACCCCAAGATCAACTTTTATTTTCTTCCTATCTGTTTAGGGTGAAGATCTGATGGATATTAAGGCTGAGATTAAAGATGAAGCAGAAGAGGAGACGGATTTCGGGACCGATCATCAGTGTAAGGAGGGGGAGACTTTTATTGGTGGAGGGTCTCCTAGATACTACTACACCCATCATCTGATCATCACATGGAATAATCTATTCATCACTGTGTGTTCTCTACAGATGGAGTCATTGATAGAAATCCACCCGAGAGGTGTCCCCGCCCTCTGTATTCCCAGGACTGTCCAGAGGGAAATGTCCCAGAGAAGCATCAGGTAGATGATGCTAAAGTATTTCCAAAATAAGACCAGAAAGGTAAAGTTCTTTAAAAAAAATAAAAAAAAAATAAATGTTCTTGTTTGTTCAGGTTGAAGATCAGATTAATATTGAGGATGAGGTTAAAGATGAACCAGAAGAGGAGACGGATATTTGGTCTGATCACCCGTGTACGAGGGAAGTGAAGGAGGAAATTCCAGGAGGTGTTACCCCAGGTATGTAATAATTCCAGGAGGTGTTACCGCAGGTATGTAATAATTCCAGGAGGTGTTACCCCAGGTATGTAATAATTCCAGGAGGTGTTACCCCAGGTATGTAATTATTATAGGAGGTGTTGTCCCAGGTATGTAATAATTCCAGGAGGTGTTGTCCCAGGTATGTAATAATTCCAGGAGGTGTTACCCCAGGTATGTAATTATTATAGGAGGTGTTGTCCCAGGTATGTAATAATTCCAGGAGGTGTTGTCCCAGGTATGTAATAATGCCAGGAGGTGTTGTCCCGGGTATGTTATAATGCCAGGAGGTGTTGTCCCGGGTATGTAATAATTCCAGGAGGTGTTGTCCCGGGTATGGAATAATTCCAGGAGGGGTTGTCCCGGGTATGTAATAATTCCAGGAGGGGTTGTCCCAGGTATGTAATAATTCCAGGAGGTGTTGTCCCGGGTATGTAATAATGCCAGGAGGTGTTGTCCCGGGTATGTTATAATGCCAGGAGGTGTTGTCTCGGGTATGGAATAATTCCAGGAGGGGTTGTCCCGGGTATGTAATAATTCCAGGAGGTGTTGTCCCAGGTATGTAATAATTCCAGGAGGTGTTGTCCCAGGTATGTAATAATTCCAGGAGGTGTTGTCCCAGGTATGTAATAATTCCAGGAGGTGTTGTCCCAGGTATGTAATAATTCCAGGAGGTGTTGTCCCAGGTATGTATTGTTTCCAGGAGGTGTTGTCCCAGGTATGTAATAATTCCAGGAGGTGTTGTCCCAGGTATGTAATAATTCCAGGAGGTGTTGTCCCAGGTATGTAATAATTCCAGGAGGTGTTGTCCCAGGTATGTAATGTTTCCAGGAGGTGTTGTCCCAGGTATGTAATGTTTCCAGGAGGTGTTGTCCCAGGTATGTAATAATTCCAGGAGGTGTTGTCCCGGGTATGTAATAATTCCAGGAGGTGTTGTCCCGGGTATGTAATATTTCCAGGAGGTGTTGTCCCGGGTATGTAATGTTTCCAGGAGGTGTTGTCCCGGGTATGTAATAATTCCAGGAGGTGTTGTCCCAGGTATGTAATAATTCCAGGAGGTGTTGTCCCAGGTATGTAATAATTCCAGGAGGTGTTGTCCCAGGTATGTAATATTTCCAGGAGGTGTTGTCCCAGGTATGTAGTAATTCCAGGAGGTGTTGTCCCAGGTATGTAATAATTCCAGGAGGTGTTGTCCCGGGTATGTAGTAATGGATTACAGAGGGAATTCCGAGGTTTCTTCAGGGGAGGCTCCACCTTAGATCTACATGACATTAACCCTTCAGGCCCCAGTGATCCCCTGTGTTATGTATAGTCAGGACCTGAGGGAGGTGACTATATAGAGATCCTCTCCAAGGTCATCTATGGGTCCTGTCATGCTCCAGGTAGAACACTAGGGGCAGCATCAGGATTTGGGGCTCAGATGTGATGAACGGCCGCACTATCCCATGGGAGCAGAGAACTTAGTGTAACCCCTTAAGCTCCACAATGGATGGTGATAGGGCCCCCGCTGATGGTCAGGTGTCTGGCATTGCCCTTGTATGAATATAGCAGAGGGAAATTCCTAGATGTCAGTCCGTAGATTAAGGCTCAGCACCACAGACAAGATGTGTGTATTTTCTACCAGTCTTTTGGCTTCTCTACTTGATCCCACAGGTTGGAAACATATGTCACTTCCCCTAAGAGACTAAGCCTTCCCTTACATAGCTCCCCCTGGTGGCTCTGCCTTCCCTTACATAGCTCCCCCTGGTGGCTCACCTTCCCTTACATAGCGCCCCCTGGTGGCTCAGCCTTCCCTCACATAGCTCCCCCTGGTGGCTCAGCCTTCCCTTACATAGCTCCCCTGGTGGCTCAGCCTTCCCTTACATAGCTCCCCCTGGTGGCTCAGCCTTCCCTTACATAGCTCCCCCTGGTGGCTCAGCCTTCCCTTACATAGCTCCCCTGGTGGCTCAGCCTTCCCTTACATAGCTCCCCATGGTGGCTTAGCCTTCCCTTACATAGCTCCCCCTGGTGGCACAGCCTTCCCTTACATAGCTCCCCCTGGTGGCTCAGCCTTCCCTTACATAGTTCCTCCTGGTGGCTCGGCCCTTCTCTTACATAGGTCCCCCTGGTGGCTCAGCCTTCCCTTACATAACTCCCCCTGGTGGCTCGGCCCTTCTCTTACATAGGTCCCCCTGGTGGCTCAGCCTTCCCTTACATAGCTCCCCCTGGTGGCTCAGCGTTCCCTTTACACAGCTCCCCCTGGTGGCTCAGGCTTCCCTTACACAGCTCCCCCTGGTGGCTCAGCCTTTCTATACACAGCTCCCCCTGGTGGCCCAGCCTTCCCTTACATTGCTCCCCCTGGTGGCCCAGCCTTCCCTTACATAGCTCCCCCTGGTCGCTCAGCCTTTCCTTACACAGCTCCCCCTGGTGGCTCAGCCTTCCCTTACACAGCTCCCCCTGGTGGCTCAGCCTTCCCTTACATAGCTCCCCCTTGTGGCTCAGCCTTCCCTTACATAGCTCCCCCTGGTGGCTCAGCCTTCCCTTACATAGCTCCCCCTTGTGGCTCAGCCTTCCCTTACATAGCTCCTCCTAGTGGCTCAGCCTTTCCTTGCATAGCTCCTCCTGGTGGCTCATCCTTCCTTTACATAGCTCCCCCTGGTGGCTCAGCCTTTTCTTACATAGCTCCCCCTGGTGGCCCAGCCTTCCCTTACATTGCTCCCCCTGGTGGCTCAGCCTTCCCTTACATAGCTCCCCTTGTGGCTCAGTCTTCCCTTACATAGCTCCCCCTGGTGGCTCAGCCTTTCCTTACATAGCTCCCCCTGGTGGCTCAGCCTTGCCCATACACAGCTCCCCCTGGTGGCTCAGCTTTCCCTATACACAGCTCCCCCTGGTGGCTCAGCCTTCCCTTACATAGCTCCCCCTGGTGGCTCAGCCTTCCCTTACATAGCTCCCCCTGGTGGCTCGGCCTTCCCTTACATAGCTCCCCCTGGTGGCTCGGCCTTCCCTTACATAGCTCCCCGTGGTGGCTCGGCCTTTCCTTACATAGCTCCCCCTGGTGGCTAAGCCTTCCCTTACATAGCTCCCCCTGGTGGCTCAGCCTTTCCTTACATAGTTCCCCCTGGTGGCTCAGCCTTTCCTTACATAGCTCCCCCTGGTGGCTCAGCCTTTCCTTACATAGCTCCCCCTGGTGGCTCAGCCTTCCCTATACACAGCTCTCCCTGTTGGCTCAGCCTTCCCTATACACAGCTCCCCCTGGTGGCTCAGCCTTCCCTTACATAGCTCCCCCTGGTGGCTCAGCCTTCCCTTACATAGCTCCCCCTGGTGGCTCAGCCTTCCCTTACATAGCTCCCCCTGGTGGCTCAGCCTTCCCTTACATAGCTCCCCCTGGTGGCTCAGCCTTTCCTTACATAGCTTCTCTTGGTGGCTCAGCCGTCCCTTACATAGCTCCCCCTGGTGGCTCAGGCTTCCCTTACATAGCTCCAGATTTCCTACCCCAGATGACCCATTTATTACCGAAATGTCTGTGTCTCCTCCACCTGCTGACAATGGATATCCCTGAGGAAGGAGTGACAGCCGAGTCTCTGTAGGGACCAGCAGCTCCGGGCCTGGGATTTCACTGCGGGTCTGACTGGATTATCTGATGTTTTATCAGAAAGTGGGGGAGGGGCAGAACATTGTTATTGAGGCCTGATAAATAACCTAGAGGTGAGAAGTCTATGATATATATAGATGGATACACAGGAGCTGATGTATTCATTCCCTGTGTGTTCCCTACAGATGGCGTCATTGATAGAAATCCACCCGAGAGGTGTCCCCGCCCTCTGTATTCCCAGAACTGTCCAGAGGGAAATGTCCCAGAGAAGCATCAGGTAGATGGCGCTAAAGTCTCCCCAAATTATGACCATAAAGTGTTTGACCCCAAGATCAACTTACATTTTCTTCCTATCTTTTTAGGGTGAAGATCTGACGGATATTAAGGCTGAGGTTAAAGATGAAGCAGAAGAGGAGACGGATTTCGGGGCCGATCAGCAGTGTAAGGAGGGGGAGACTTTTATTGGTGGAGGGTCTCCTAGATACTACTACACCCATCATCTGATCATCACATGGAATAATCTATTCATCACTGATGTATTCATTCCCTGTGTGTTCCCTACAGATGAAGTCATTGATAGAAATCCACCCAAGAGGTGTCCCCGCCCTCTGTATTCCCAGGACTGTCCAGATGGAAATGTCCCAGAGAACCATCCGGTAGATGAAGCTAAAGCATTTCCAAAATATGATCAGAAAGGTAAAGTTCTTTTAAAAAAAAATGTCTTGTTTGTTCAGGTTGAAGATCAGATTAATATTAACCCCTTAAGGACCCAGCCAATTTTCACTGTAGGATCCGGCCATTTTTTGCACATCTGACCACTGTCACTTTAAGCATTAATAACTCTGATGCTTTTACCTTTCATTCTGTTTCCGAGATTGTTTTTTCGTAACCTATTCTACTTTGTTAGTGGTAAAATTTGGTCGATACTTGCATTATTTCTTGGTGAAAAATCCCCAAATTTGATGAATAACTTTGAAGCTCTCTGCTTATAAGGAAAATGGATATTCCAAATAAATTTATATATTGATTCACATATACAATATGTCTACTTTATAAAGTTGAGATGTTTTTACTTTTGGAAGATATCAGAGGGCTTCAAAGTTCAGCAGCAATTTTCCAATTTTTCACAACATTTTCAAAATCGAAAATTCTCTATCGGCTCCATTGGGGGACACAGACCGTGGGTGTATGCTGCTGTCTCTAGGAGGTGTGACACTATGGTAATGAAAAAAAAAAGTCGGCTCCTCCCAGCAGGATATACCCGCCTTCAGGCCCTGAGCTAATCGGTTTAAGCTTAGTGTCTGAAGGAGGTGGACATGGGCTGGAATTCTCCAGACCAGGACTTCTGATTTTTTGTTTTCCTAGTATAGGGACGTGTTAGCTTTTTATTCCTTTTTCTTTTCTGTTTTCAGGTGGGGACTCCGGTTCCCTGTTTCTCCATTGCGAGTGAGGGGGCACAGACATTGCGTATATGCGCTGTTCACCCCCCCTCGCCAACGATCAGCGCCTGGGTTTGTACCTCATGGGTGCAGGTTCCTCTATTTCCCTCCTCACCTCGCTCGCACATAGCAGCCAGGCGTGATGCAGGTAACTAAAGCTGACTGAAGACTTCACTGAAGACTCCATTAGGTAAGTTCTTCTGACTGAGGTAAGTACTCCCCCCCCCCCCCCCTTTTCTCCATAGGTACGGACTTGCAACCTCTGGAGACCCCCTGTTTTTGGCCCACCTTTCAGGTTATGGGGCTGGCTTATACAGGGGCTGCACTTTTATTCTGGGGGAGCAGTGGCACCTGAGGGGGCATGTAATATATGGGGCACTTCACTGTATGTGTGCGTGTGTGTGTGTTTTAGTGCGACTATGTCCACAGCGCCTTATATGCGGCTGTCAGCCGCGGCGCTGATACGGGCCGGGCGCTCTCAGCGCCGGCTTACTTTCACTTTCTCCGGCAGTCTCTGCCGGCGTACAGGCCGCCCGCTCTATTCCCCCCGAGCGCATATGCGGCTGACGTGCGCTCGGGACAAGGAGCGGGCACCATTACAGTTCTTCTCGGCAGTCTATAGCTCCGCCCACAGGGCTGTGAGTTCTCAGAGGCTCAAAGCAGCCTCCAATCAGCGCCGTGGGCGCGATTTTCAGTAAGAAGGGGTCAGTTAGTTACTGCCTTGCTTCAGGCACGCACCTCTCTTCCTATTGGCTGGCCTGTTCCTACACTCTAGCTGCACGGAGCAGAGTTCTCCTCACTGCAGCTGACAGGGGACACAGACTAGGGTGAGAAAGTTCCTGTCTTTTTTCACATTATGTCTGTACCCAGAGCTGTTCCTTTCTCTAAACAGAAACCTGGAACTTCAGTGACTTATTTTGTCTGTAAGCACTGTAATACCAAGATGTCTGGCTCTGCTGAGCCCACTTGCTCTGCCTGCTCCACTGCTCCCCCAGACCCCCTGGTACCCCCTGATACCCTTTCGGTCCCGGTGGGTTCAGCCGCTCCACCAGCCTGGGTTTCTTCCCTGACCCAGTATATGGCCGACTTGACCCTAGTCTCCCGTTCGGTGGCAGAGGCCTCCCGGGAAGTGGTGTCCGCCTTGAAGGGTTCTTCTATGCGCAGGGCCTCTGAGAGGGCCCGCTCCTCGTCTCCACATACTTCACGCTCTCACAAGCGTACTAGGGGTGCCTCGTCTGACTCTTCCATTGAGTCTTCAGATAGACGTGAGCGTTCCCCTCGTGGGTCCCGCCCCCCCCCCCCTGTAATCTGGGCACAAACGTCGCTCCTCCAGAGGACGTTCTCGGAGTCGCTGCTCTGCCACGCCAGAGCTGCGTACCCAGTCAGGGTCGCCCCCTCCAGGACTGCTTCTACTCATTCACATTCCCCTGGTGAACTGGTGGACGAGGCTTCCGAGCCGGCATCTGACTCAGAGGACCGCTCAGACTAAATTGCAACGATGAACTCATTGGTGACAGCCATAGGAGACACCTTTCACTTAGATGACCCAGGATCTTCGGATGTCAATCCAGGAGTATCCTTTCATCGTGCTAAGCCAGCACCTCAAAGGTTCAGCTCTCACGCTGACTTTGATGACATTCTGGAATCTGCATGGAAACATCCAGACAAGAGGTTCCCGGGAATCAAGACGATTCAAAAAAACGTTATCCATTTGACAAGGACTTTTTCACTAAGGTAGTTTCCCCTCCCTCAGTGGATCCACCAATCTCCCGGATCTCTAAGGCGACTACACTGCCTCTGGCAGTTGCCGCTGCCTTCAAGGATCCCACGGAAAAGAAGGTAGAATCCTTAGCGAAGTTTGCCTCTGAAGCAGCTGGCTCTTCTCTTCTTCCCATCTTCGCCTCGACATGGGTGTCCAAGGCCCTGTCGGAGTGGTGCCAAAAGCTGCATCAGGATATCTTAGCGGGATCCCCCCCCAGAGGATCTATCTGCTCTGGCTCTCCAATGCTCTAAAGCTGGGGACTTTCTGTGCGCAGCTTCCATGCAGTCTGCTCGTTGTTCTGCCTTTGCTGTGGGTCACCTAGCGGCTCTCCGCCGCTCTATGTGGCTTAAAGCTTGGAATGCGGATGCCGCTTCCAAAAGGGCTCTCACTGAGCTTCTCTTTACGGGTGGCCGTCTTTTTGGCGAACGCCTTGATGAGATTATCTCTTAGGCAACGGGAGGTAAGAGTTCCTTGTTACCTCAAAATAAGGCTCGCCCTACTTCCCAAAGGAAGTCCTTTTCCTTTCGGACCTCTGGCTCCAGCAAAGGTTCCGGGCAGGTGCCCTCGCAGGACAAGAAGGCTCCTTTGTTCCGGACACGCCCGTCTTGGAAGTCGGACTCCAACCGGTCCGGCCGTTTTCCGCCCAAATCAGGCAACCGCAAACCCACTTCTGCATGAAGTGAGGCCCCCACCCGCAGTTTCTTCTCGGGTGGAAGGTCGTCTCTTGCTTTTTCGAGGCATCTGGACCTCACACATTCAGGACTCTTGAGTCAGGGATGTGGTGTCCAACGGTTACCGAATCGAATTCGCCTCCCTTCCGAGGGATCGCTTTTTTCGATCCCGGGCCCCCTCAAAGCAATTTTGAGCGGCTCTCCAGTCTCTGCTTCTCCAGGGGGTTATCGTTCCCGTTCCTCCAAGGGAACGGTTTCGGGGTTTCTATTCAAATCTTTTTGTGGTCCCCAAGAAGGACGGTTCTGTGCGACCAATACTAGACCTCAAGCGTCTCAACCGTCGCCTTCTTATCCGCCACTTCCGAATGGAATCTCTCCGTTCGGTGGTGGCGTCCCTGGAACAAGAGGAGTTCCTTTCATCGGTGGACATCAAGGATGCCTACCTCCATGTGGCAATATTTCTAGGCCATCATCGGTACCTCCGCTTTGCGGTTCCAGAGGGGCACTTTCAATTCATAGCCCTCCCCTTTGGTCTAGCCACGGCTCCTCGGGTCTTTACAAAGATCCTTGCACTGGTGATGGGCCTGTTACGGTCGAGGGGAATCTCGGTGATACCCTATCTGGACGACCTTCTCATCAAGGCTCCAACCAGAGCCCAGACTCTGGAGAATGTGGACGTCACTCTCCACACTCTGACTCGCTTTGGGTGGATGGTCAACCGGGACAAGTCAGTCCTCCGTCCTACCCAGTCTCTAACCTTCCTGGGACTTCGATTCGACACGGCCTCTGCCCGAATTTGTCTTCCGCCGGACAAACGTCTGGCGCTTTGGTCGGGGGTCCGCTCCCTTCGGACCCAGGTCTCAGTCTCCATCCACACTTGTATTAAAGTCCTGGGTTGGATGGTGGCAACTATGGAGGCCGTACCCTTTGCCCAGTTTCATTACCGCCCCCTTCAACTGGCGATTCTCTCTCGATGGAACAGGTCTCCTCTGTCCCTCGATCGTCAGATTGTTCTCCCTCGCAGCGTCCGTCAGTCTCTGCTCTGGTGTCTCCGCTCCTCCCTTCTTCTCCAAGGGCGGTCGTTTCTTCCCCTTCACTGGCAGGTTGTTACAATGGATGCCAGCCTGTCGGGTTGGGGTGGCGTGTTCAGGGATTGGACGGTTCAGGGACTCTGGTCTCCCCAGGAGACCCTTCTTCCGATAAATATATTGGAATTACGGGCAATTCTTCTTTGTCTTCTTCATTGAGAGTCCTGTCTTCAGTCCCGTCCTGTCCGCGATCAGTCGGACAACGCCATGGCCGTGGCGTACATAAATCGACAGGGCGGCACTCGCAGCTCGGCAGCCATGGCCGAGGTGACCAAGATTCTCACCTGGGCGGAGAGCAAGGTTCCGGCCATTTTGGCGATTCACATTCCGGGAGTGCTCAACTGGGAAGCGGACTTCCTCAGTCAGTCCTCACCCGACCCCGGCGAGTGGTCTCTACATCCGGAGGTCTTCGCCCAGCTCCGCAACCTCTTGGGCATTCCGTATGTGGACCTCTTTGCGTCCTGGCACAATCGGAAGATCCTTCCTTTTGTGTCCAAGTCCCGGGACCCTCAGGCTCTGGCCGTGGACGCCCTAGTGATTCCTTGGGCGGGGTTTGCCCTACCCTATCTGTTTCCTCCTCTTCCGCTCCTTCCCAGGGTGCTGAGGAAGCTCAAGGTAGAGGACGTCCCCGCCATTCTGGTAGCTCCAGATTGGCCCCGAAGGTCGTGGTATGCCGACGTAGTCAGGCTCCTGGACGACGCTCTGCTGCACCTTCCGCTCCGCCCGGATCTGCTGGGTCCTCTTTTCCACCCCAATTTACAGTCGCTGCATTTGACGGCGTGGTGGTTGAGACCGCGGTTTTGAGGGCCCGCGGGTTCTCTTCCCAAGTCATTCACACCATGCTCAAGGCTCGTAAGCCCTTTTCCGCTAGAATTTACCACCGTACTTGGCGGTCTTATTTTCGTTGGTGTGAAGCTCAGGACTTCTCCCCGGTAACCGTCTCTGTTCCCCGTCTTCTCTCCTTTTTGCAGTTGGGGTTGGAACTGGGATTGTCTCTCAGTTCACTTAAAGGTCAGGTTTCGTCCCTTCCTGTTCTTTTCCAGCGACCCCTGGCTTCTAATTCTCATGACCGGACCTTCCTTCAAGGAGTGGCGCACGCTGTTCCTCCTTATCGGTCACCCTCTCCCCCTTGGGACTTGAATTTGGTTCTGAGTGCCCTCCAGGGTGCACCCTTTGAGCCCCTTAGAGAGGTGTCTCTCCGCCTCCTTTCTTGGAAAGTGACGTTTCTTGTTGCTATCACCTCCATCCGGAGGGTGTCTGAATTGGCAGCTCTCTCCTGCCGTTCTCCGTTTCTGGTGATCCACCAGGACAAGGTTGTTTTCCGGCCAGATCCATCCTTTTTGCCTAAGGTGGTCTCGGGCTTTCATCTCAATGAGGACATTGTCCTCCCGTCCTTTTGTCCTGCTCCTTCTCATCCTAAGGAGCGCTTACTACACAAGCTGGATGTAGTTCGGGCTGTTCGGTCTTCATTTAGTCAGTGTGAGTCCTTATGGAAGGTCGTCGCAAGGGACAACCTGCTTCCAAGGCCACCATTTCTCGGTGGATTCGGTCCGCCATTTCGGAAGCCTATCGCTGTATGGGGAAGATTCCTCCTTTCAGGGTTGGGGCATCCTGGACTCTCCAGAATAGAGCCTCGGCCTCGCAGATTTGCAAGGCGGCTACCTGGTCATCTTTGCACACTTTCTCGAGGTTTTCCCGAGTTCATACTTCGCATCGGCTGATGCTAGTCTGGGTCGTAAAGTGTTGCAGGCGGCAGTGGATCGGCCGTCTGCCTGACTGCTTATCTGCCCACCCAAGGGACAGCTTTGGTAAGTCCCACGGTCTGTGTCCCCCAATGGAGCCGATAGATTAAAGGAGATTTTTGTGTACTTACCGTAAAATCTCTTTCTCGAAGGATCCATTGGGGAACACAGCTCCCGCCCTTTTTGGGATTTTCCTTTGGTTCTCTGTCCGAGGGTGTGTTCAGTTATGTTTTTCTTCTGGTTCTTGGACAGTTTGAGGTTTTTCTTTGACCTGTTGGTCTCCTCCTATTGCTCTGGAACTTAAACTGATTAGCTCAGAGCCTGAAGGCGGGTATATCCTGCTGGGAGGAGCCGACATTTTTTATTACCATAGTGTCACACCTCCTAGAGACAGCAGCATACACCCACGGTCTGTGTCCCCCAATGGATCCTTCGAGAAAGAGAGAGAGATTTTACGGTAAGTAAACAAAAATCTCCTTTTTTCAGGGACCAGATCAGTTTTGAAGTGGATTTGAAGGGTCTTCTTATTAGAAATACCCCATAAATGACCCCATTATAAAAACTGCACCCCTTAAAGTAGTCAAAAGGTTTGTTAACCCTTTAGGTGTTTTACAGGAATAGCAGGAAATTGAAGGAAAAAATTCAGAATCTTCATTTTTTACTCTGGCATGTTCTTGTAGACCCAGTTTTTGAATTTTTACAAGGGGTAAAAGGAGAGAAATCTAACTAAAATGTGTAACCCAATTTTATCGAATAAGGAAATACCTCATGTGTATGTCAAGTGTTCGGCGGGCGCACTAGAGGGCTCAGAAGGGAAGGAGCGACAGTGGGATTTTGGAGAGTGAGTTTTTCTGAAATGGTTTTTGTGGGGCATGTCACCTTTAGGAAGCCCCTATGGTGCCAAAACAGCAGAAAAAAACAAACCACATGGCATACTATTTTGGAAACTACACCCCTCAAGGAATGTAACAAGGGGTAAAGTGAGCCTTAACACCCCACAGGTGTTTCACGATTTTTTGTTAAAGTTGGATGTGTAAATGATTTTTTTTTTTCTCACTAAAATGCCAGTTTTCCCCCAAATTTTAAATTTTTACAAGGGGTAATAGGAGAAAATGCCCCCCAAAATTTGTAACCCCATCGCTTCTGAGTATGGAATTACCCCATGTGTGGGCGTCAAGTGCACTGCGGGCGCACTACAATGCTCACAAGAGAAGGAATCACATTTGGATTTTGCAGGCAAATTTTGCTGAAATTGTTTTTGAGGGGCATGTCCCATTTAGGAAGCCCCTATGGTGCCAGGACAGCAAAAAAAAAAAAACACATGGCATACTATTTTGGAAACTACACCCCTCAAGGAACGTAACAAGGGGTACAGTGAGCATTAACACCCCACAGGTGTTTGATGACTTTTCGTTAAAGTTGGATGTGTAAATGAAATTATAATTTTTTTTACAAAAATGCTGGTTTCCCCCCAAATTGTACTTTTTTTTTACAAGGGGTAATAGGAGAAAATGCCCCCAAAATTTGTAACCCCATCGCTTCTGAGTATGGAAATACCCCATGTGTGGACGTCAAGTGCACTGCAGGCACATTACAATGCTCAGAAGAGGAGGAGTCACATTTGCAAATTTTGCTGAAATGGGGGGGGGGGGGGGGGAGGGAAGGGGCGGCATGTCGCATTTAGTGCCAGAACAGCAAAAAAAAAAAAATTTTTGTAAATACATTTCTTTGGAGTAAGGACATACCTCGTATCTGGGCGTAGAACAGCTCTGCTCACTGGTCACGGAGGAACAGGATGGCAGTCAGGGGCCTGGAGCTTCTAGACAGCTGCCTATGGAGCCAGAAGAGTGGGACACCCCCCTCAAGGGGCATTACATGGGGTACACTAATAACTAACAAGGGGTACAGTTACTTTTTTTTTTTAAACTTTTTTTTTAACTTTATTACATGGCTTTCCCTACCTTTCACTCTGGTGTATTCTGTCCCTGATCTAGGGGATCTTCAGGTCTCCTGAGGTGATCTAATGGGTGCAGGGGGGGGGGGGGGGGGGGGTCCCTGGCTCTTCTTGCAGCGCTGCCCGCTGACTGAACCCAGCTAATGGTCAGCGCTGCAGAGGATGCAGTTTAACCCCTCGCCTGCCGGCTGCTATTGGCTGGACGTCCAGCCAAAAGCAGCTCTCCTGGGTGGGTGTCGAGATCGTCACCTCCCCATAGATACAGTAGGTGATAGGGGGTGTAATCTACACCCCTGATCACCTTGTATCTGCGGGTCACACGTGACTCGTATGACCCGGAGTTGCGCAAATCACAAGTGTGATTTAACTTGCGATTTGCGCCGATCTCCGACATTGGGGGGGGGGGGGGAGAGCTGATGACCCCCTTGGGCATTCACGCGGGGTGCCTACTGGTCGATATCAACGGTCACCCCGGTCCGGTCCCCGCCCGGCGCGCGGCAGGGATCGGAATTCCCACGGGCGTACCTGTATGCCCTGGGTCCTTAAGACCCAGGTACAGAAGGCGTATCCATATGCCCTTGGTCCTGTACTGGTTAAGGATGAGGTTAAAGATGAACCATAAGAGGAGATCAGCAGTGTACGAGGGAAGTGAAGGAGGAAATTCCTGGAGGTGTTACCCCATAGCTCCCTTACATAGCTCCTCCTGGTGGCTCAGCCTTCCCTTACATAGCTCCTCCTGGTGGCTCAGTCTTCCCTTACATAGCTCCCCCTGGTGGCTTATCCTTCCCTCACATAGCTCCCCCTGGTGGCTCAGCCTTCCCTTACTTAGCTCCCCCTGGTGGCTCAGTCTTCCCTTACATAGCTCCCCCTGGTGGCTCAACCTTCCGTTACATAACTCCCCCCCCCCCCCCCCGGTGGCTTAGCCTTCCCTTACATAGCACCCCCTGGTGGTTCAGCCTTCCCTTACATAGCTCCCCCTGGTGGCTCAGCCTGCCCTTACATAGCTCCCCCTGGTGGCTCAGCCGTCCCTTACATAGCTCCCCCTGGTGGCTCAGCCTTCCCTTACATAGCTCCCCATGGTGGCTCAGCCTTCCTTTACATAGCTCCCCTGGTGGCTCTGCCTTCCCTTACATAGCTCCCCTGGTGGCTCAGTCTTTCCTGACATAGCTCCCCCTGGTGGCTCAGCCTTCCCTTACATAGCTCCCCCTGCTGGCTCAGCCTTCCCTTACATAGCTCCCCCTGCTGGCTCAGCCTTCCCTTACATAGCTCCCCTGGTGGCTCAGTCTTTCCTTACATAGCTCCCCCTGGTGGCTCAGCCTTCCCTTACATAGCTCCCCCTGGTGGCTCAGCCTTCCCTTACATAGCTCCCCCTGGTGGCTCAGCCTTCCCTTACATAGCTCCCCCTGGTGGCTCAGTCTTTCCTTACATAGCTCCCCTGGTGGCTCAGTCTTTCATTACATAGCTCCCCCTGGTGGCTCAGCCTTCCCTTACATAGCTCCTCCTGGTGGCTCATCCTTACCTTTACATAGCTCCTCCTGCTGGCTCATCCTTCCCTTACATAGCTCCTCCTGGTGGCTCATCCTTCCCTTACATAGCTCCTCCTGGTGGCTCAGCCTTCCCTTACATAGCCCCCCCGGTGGCTTAGCCTTCCCTTACATAGCACCCCCTGGTGGTTCAGCCTTCCCTTACATAGCTCCCCCTGGTGGCTCAGCCTGCCCTTACATAGCTCCCCCTGGTGGCTCAGCCGTCCCTTACATAGCTCCCCCTTGTGGCTCAGCCTTCCCTTACATAGCTCCCCATGGTGGCTCAGCCTTCCTTTACATAGCTCCCCTGGTGGCTCTGCCTTCCCTTACATAGCTCCCCTGGTGGCTCAGTCTTTCCTGACATAGCTCCCCCTGGTGGCTCAGCCTTCCTTTACATAGCTCCCCTGGTGGCTCTGCCTTCCCTTACATAGCTCCCCTGGTGGCTCAGTCTTTCCTGACATAGCTCCCCCTGGTGGCTCAGCCTTCCCTTACATAGCTCCCCCTGGTGGCTCAGCCTTCCCTTACATAGCTCCCCCTGGTGGCTCAGCCTTCCCTTACATAGCTCCCCCTGGTGGCTCAGCCTTCCCTTACATAGCTCCCCCTGGTGGCTCAATCTTTCCTTACATAGCTCCCCTGGTGGCTCAGTCTTTCATTACATAGCTCCCCCTGGTGGCTCAGCCTTCCCTTACATAGCTCCTCCTGGTGGCTCATCCTTACCTTTACATAGCTCCTCCTGCTGGCTCATCCTTCCCTTACATAGCTCCTCCTGGTGGCTCATCCTTCCCTTACATAGCTCCTCCTGGTGGCTCAGCCTTCCCTTACATAGCTCCCCCTGGTGACTCAGCCTTCCCTTACATAGCTCCCCCTGGTGGCTCAGCCTTCCTTTACATAGCTCCCCTGGTGGCTCTGCCTTCCCTTACATAGCTCCCCTGGTGGCTCAGCCTTCCCTTACGTAGCTCCCCCTGGTGGCTCAACCTTCCTTTACATGGCTCCCCCTGGTGGCTCATCCTTACCTTACATAGCTCCCCCTGGTGGCTCAGTCTTACCTTACATAGCTCCCCCTGGTAGCTCAGCCTTCCCTTACATAGCTCTCCCTGGTGGCTTAACCTTCCCTTACATAGCTCCCCCTGGTGACTCAGCCTTCCCTTACATAGCTCACCCTGGTGGCTCAGCCTTCTCTTACATAGCTCCCCCTGGTGGCTCAGCCTGCCCTTACATAGCTCCCCCTGGTGGCTTATCCTTCCCTTACATAGCTCCCCCTGGTGGCTTATCCTTCCCTCACATAGCTCCCCCTGGTGGCTCAGCCTTCCTTTACTTAGCTCCTCCTGGTGGCTCAGCCTTCCCTTACTTTGGTCCTCCTGGTGGCTCAGTCTTCCCTTACATAGCTCCCCCTGGTGGCTCAGCCTTCCCTTACATAGTTCCCCTGGTGGATCTACCTTCCCTTACATAGCTCCCCCTGGTGGCTCAGCCTTCCCTTACATAGCTCCCCCTGGTTGCTCATCCTTCCCTTACATAGCTCCTCCTGGTGGCTCAGCCTTCCCTTACATAGCTCCCCCTGGTGACTCAGCCTTCCCTTACATAGCTCCCCCTGGTGGCTCAGCCTTCCTTTACATAGCTCCCCTGGTGGCTCTGCCTTCCCTTACATAGCTCCCCTGGTGGCTCAGCCTTCCCTTACGTAGCTCCCCCTGGTGGCTCAACCTTCCTTTACATGGCTCCCCCTGGTGGCTCATCCTTACCTTACATAGCTCCCCCTGGTGGCTCAGTCTTACCTTACATAGCTCCCCCTGGTAGCTCAGCCTTCCCTTACATAGCTCTCCCTGGTGGCTTAACCTTCCCTTACATAGCTCCCCCTGGTGACTCAGCCTTCCCTTACATAGCTCACCCTGGTGGCTCAGCCTTCTCTTACATAGCTCCCCCTGGTGGCTCAGCCTGCCCTTACATAGCTCCCCCTGGTGGCTTATCCTTCCCTTACATAGCTCCCCCTGGTGGCTTATCCTTCCCTCACATAGCTCCCCCTGGTGGCTCAGCCTTCCTTTACTTAGCTCCTCCTGGTGGCTCAGCCTTCCCTTACTTTGGTCCTCCTGGTGGCTCAGTCTTCCCTTACATAGCTCCCCCTGGTTGCTCAGCCTTCCCTTACATAGCTCCCACTGTTGACTCAGCCTTCCCTTACATAGCTCCCTCTGGTTGCTCAGCCTTCCCTTACATAGCTCACCCTGGTGGCTCAGCCTTCCCTTACATAGCTTCCCCTGGTGGCTTATCCTTCCCTTACATAGCTCCCCCTGGTGGCTCAGCCTTCCCTTACTTAGCTCCTTCTGGTGGCTCAGCCTTCCCTTACATAGCTCCCCCTGGTGGCTCAGCCTGCCCAGCGCGCGGCAGGGACCGGAATTCCAGACTCAGGTACAGAAGGCGTATCCATGCGCCCTTGGTCCTGTACGGGTTAAGGATGAGGTTAAAGATGAACCAAAACGAAAAGAGGAGATCAGCAGTGTACGAGGGAAGTGAAGGAGGAAATTCCTGGAGGTGTTACCCCATAGCTCCCTTACATAGCTCCTCCTGGTGGCTCAGCCTTCCCTTACATAGCTCCCCCTGGTGGCTCATCCTTCCCTTACTTAGCTCCCCCTGGTGGCTCAGCCTTCCCTTACGTAGCTCCCCCTTGTGGCTCAGCCTTTCCTTACATAGCTTCTCTTGGTGGCTCAGCCTTTCCTTACATATCTCCTCCTGGTGGCTAAGCTTTCCCTTTCATAGCTCCTCCTGGTGGCTCAGCCTTCCCTTACATAGCTCCCCCTTGTGGCTTAGCCTTCCCTTACATAGCTCCTCCTGGTGGCTAAGCTTTCCCTTTCATAGCTCCTCCTGGTGGCTCAGCCTTCCCTTACATAGCTCCCCCTTGTGGCTTAGCCTTCCCTTACATAGCTCCCCCTGGTGGCTCAGTCTTCCCTTACATAGCTCCCCCTGGTGCCTCAGCCTTCCTTTACATAGCTCCCCCTAGTGGCTCAGTCTTCGCTTACATAGCTCCCCCTGGTGGCTCAGTCTTCCCTTACATAGCTCCCCCTGGTGCCTCAGCCTTCCCTTACGTAGCTCCCCCTGGTGGCTCATCCTTCCCTTACGTAGCTCCCCCTGGTGGCTCAACCTTCTGTTACATAGCTCCCCCTGGTGGCTCAGCCTTCCCTTACATAGCTCCCCTTGGTGGCTCAGCCTTCCCTTACATGGCTCCCCCTTGTGGTTCAGCCTTTCCTTACATAGCTTCTCTTGGTGGCTCATTCTTCCCTTACAGAACTCCCCCTGGTGGCTCAGCCTTCCCTTACATAGCTCCCCCTTGTGGCCCAGTCTTCCCTTACATAACTCCCCCTGGAGGCTCAGCCTTCCCTTACATAGCTCCTCCTGGTGGCTCGGCATTCCCTTACATAGCTTCCCCCTGGTGGCTCGGCCTTCCCTTACATAGCTCCTCCTGGTGGCTCGGCCTTCCCTTACATAGCTCCTCCTGGTGGCTCAGTCTTACCTTACATAGCTCCCCTTGGTGGCTCGGCCTTCCCTTACATAGCTCCTCCTGGTGGCTCGGCCATTCCGTGCATAGCTTCCCCTGGTGGCTCATCCTTCCCTTACATAGCTTCCCCTGGTGGCTCGGCCTTCCCTTACATAGCTCCCCCTGGTGGCTCAGTCTTTCCTTACATAGCTTCTCTTGGTGGCTTCATTGGAACCTAATTAGGCCCTGGCATGCAGGAAGGGATAGGAGCCAATAATGGTCTCACTGAGCAGAATTGTCACCTGATCAAATGGATCCTGATCTCTGTGGCCCCGTACTGATGGGGGGGAGGGGTGAAGGGTATAATTGGTCACAAGCAGCATGAATGGATGAGCCCTTCCTGTCAGGTGTGAACAGTCCTGTAGTGTAGGGGGTGTAATGGTTTGGGGGGAGGGGAGACATCTAAATTACATCTGATAACACAAAAGAATGGCCCCTGTATGGGGGTAATTAATAATTTAAAACCTATAGGTTACCTTTTGGAAACGCAAAATTGACCCAAAAAAAGTCTATAGATTGTTTATTGACCCTAACGTAAACTTCATGTAAATCTACTGTCTAATCCTACATAGTGGATAATATTGCACTTGGTCACCTGACCTCGTCTTATTACAGCAACAATTTTATGTGTCTGCAGTTACACAGGTAAACCAGTAGGAGGAGTAGAAGCACATGTATTAAACCACTAACACTCGCTCCCCTCCCCCTCATGTTTCACTGCACCAGTTTCTTTGTTAGGAAGTAGACGGGCACTGAGTGCGAGAACGGCGGACAATGGGTTTTAAACAGGGGTCAAGTTGTGGGAAAAAAGTGGAGGAACTCACCCAAGATTTCCACTATAGGGCTGGTCCTGCTATTGGGAACAGTGCAGAAATTCAGTTCCCACCCATTCCAGCAGGACTTGAGCCCTGGTTTTAAAACCTCCTTAAGTGACATCATGGGGGAGGGGTGTTACTAATCCACCCAATCAGATTGACCATTTATCATGTGAGACTATCAGTATATCAATATGTCTACAGGGCAGGTCTCCCATCCAATCACTTATAACCACGACTAACCAATGAAAACCTTCCCAGGGCGGGATCTTCCCTAACTGGATAGTTTTCCTGTTACGTGCTGCGCAGACTCTACGTGCACTAGAACTTACATTTTCTCTACATGTGATCTCCGTTGTAATCGCTCGTGTGCACGTGACGGTTCTCAGCTGCTGTGTAAACCATCCTGCGCTGTTAGAAGGATCATAGCACCGCCGACCTATCCTAATCTCCGCTTCATCCACTAGAGGGGGCACATCCTGCGCTAACTCTTAAGTTATAGGGGCTTATATGGCCGCCCTAGGAGGACCCTCAGGATCGCCTGTTCATTACTGCTTATAGATTGTTACCACCTAATAGACTACACGACGGGAGCAATATGTCACATGACATCTCTCCTCCCTGTATATATGGAGATTCTTTATAGCACATAACTATCCAAGCTGGGATTCAGGGAAGTATTAAAGTCATTCTATGATATGAGAGATGGAAATAGAATTTAATGGTTCATATAAAAAGGAAAAAAGAAAAACAAATTCAATTAATCTATTGTGAACAACAAACACAAAGCACAATTAGTTGTTTATATATTTGTTTATTTCATGTTGCTGTTTCTATAACCCTTCATCATAATTAATACATTTATGATTCCTATATTTATAATTAATAAAATTATATTTAAAGGGTAACTCTCATTAAAACCAAATTTTGCTATTGCACCCCTTATGGTAAATAAAAAATATTTCTAATATACTTTGTTTAAAAAAAAATGAAGTTTTCAATGTTTTATTTGTGCCTAAAAAAGCTCAAGTGCACATTTTCCCCCATCTCATACACAGACTTAGGACCAAAGTCCAAACACAGGAAGTGCAGCCTGGAGTGCTGAGGGGGGGTGTGTCCAGCCTTATCCAATCATAGCTCCTCTCACACTTAACTGCCATATGCTGTTGGTTGGACACACCCCCCTCAGCACTCCAGGCTGTACTTCCTGTGTTTGGTCCTCGGTCCTAAGTCTGTGTATGAGATGGGGGAAAATGTGCTCTTGAGCTTTTTTAGGCACAAATAAAACATTGAAAACTTCATTTTTTTTTTAAACAAAGTATTTAGAAATATTTTATATTTACCATAAGGAGTGCAATAGCTAAAAATTTTTAATGAGAGTGCCCATTTAAAGCAATTCTCGTCTTCTACCGTATTTATCGGGGTATACCACGCACCGGCCTATAACACGCACCCTCATTTTACCAAGGATATTTGGGTAAAAAAAGAGGAGGCAGCGGCACCCATTGCCGCTGCCCCGTTGCCTCCCCCCATCCCCGGTGGCATAATTACCTGGGTCGGGTCCGCGCTGCTGCAGGCCTCCGGCGTGTGTCCCCTGCGTCGTTGCTATGCACGGCGCGGCGCACTGACGTCATGCGCCGCGCCGTGCAGCGCATAGCAACGACGAAGGGGACGCACGCCGGAGGCCTGCAGCAGCGCGGACCCGACCCAGGTAATTATGCCACCGGGGATGGGGGGAGGTAACGGTAAGAGGCCGGCAATGGGTGCCGCTGCCCCTTCTCTCCCCCTGGCTATCGGCGCCGGTACCGATAGTCAGGGGGACAGAACGGGCAGCGGCGCCGATAGCCAGGGGCTGAGAAGGGCCGGCAGCAGGGCTCTAGACCCCAGGGAAGGCAGGGGGAGAGAAGTGGGCAGCGACGGCCTCTCTCCCCCTGCCTTTCCTGGGGTGGTATCGGCGTATAACACGCACATAGACTTTAGGCTAAAAATTTTAGCCAAAAAAGTGCGTGTTATACTCCGATAAATACGGTAGTTTTAGTATCAATAAACAAAGTCAATATCCAAGGACATCGTATCCTATCAACATAGATAGAAATATTAGAATAGATGATGATATTAGAATAGATGATGATATTAGAATAGATGATGATATTAGAATAGATGATAATATTAGAATAGATAATGATATTAGAATAGATGATATTAGAATATATGATATTAGAATAGATGATATTAGAATAGATGATATTAGAATAGATGATGATATTAGAATAGATGATGATATTAGAATAGATGATGATATTAGAATAGATGATGATATTAGAATAGATGATGATATTAGAATAGATGATATTAGAATAGATGATGATATTAGAATAGATGATGATATTAGAATAGATGATGATATTAGAATAGATGATGATATTAGAATAGATGATGATATTAGAATAGATGGTGATATTAGAATAGATGATATTAGAATAGATGATGATATTAGAATAGATGATGATATTAGAATAGATGATGATATTAGAATAGATGATGATATTAGAATAGATGATGATATTAGAATAGATGATATTAGAATAGATGATGATATTAGAATAGATGATGATATTAGAATAGATGATGATATTAGAATAGATGATGATATTAGAATAGATGATGATATTAGAATAGATGATGATATTAGAATAGATGATGATATTAGAATAGATGATATTAGAATAGATGATGATATTAGAATAGATGATGATATTAGAATAGATGATGATATTAGAATAGATGGTGATATTAGAATAGATGATATTAGAATAGATGATATTAGAATAGATGATGATATTAGAATAGATGATGATATTAGAATAGATGATGATATTAGAATAGATGATATTAGAATAGATGATGATATTAGAATAGATGATGATATTAGAATAGATGATGATATTAGAATAGATGATGATATTAGAATAGATGATGATATTAGAATAGATGGTGATATTAGAATAGATGATGATATTAGAATAGATGATGATATTAGAATAGATGATATTAGAATAGATGATGATATTAGAATAGATGATGATATTAGAATAGATGATGATATTAGAATAGATGATGATATTAGAATAGATGATGATATTAGAATAGATGATAATTAGAATAGATGATAATTAGAATAGATGATATTAGAATAGATGATGATATTAGAATAGATGATGATATTAGAATAGATGATGATATTAGAATAGATGATGATATTAGAATAGATGATGATATTAGAATAGATGATGATATTAGAATAGATGATGATATTAGAATAGATGATGATATTAGAATAGATGATGATATTAGAATAGATGATGATATTAGAATAGATGATGATATTAGAATAGATGATGAAATTAGAATAGATGATAATTAGAATAGATGATATTAGAATAGATGATGATATTAGAATAGATGATGATATTAGAATAGATGATGATATTAGAATAGATGATGATATTAGAATAGATGATATTAGAATAGATGATGATATTAGAATAGATGATGATATTAGAATAGATGATGATATTAGAATAGATGATGATATTAGAATAGATGATGATATTAGAATAGATGATGATATTAGAATAGATGATATTAGAATAGATGATGATATTAGAATAGATGATGATATTAGAATAGATGATGATATTAGAATAGGTGATATTAGAATAGATGGTGATATTAGAATAGATGGTGATATTAGAATAGATGATATTAGATTAGATGATGATATTAGAATAGATGATGATATTAGAATAGATGATGATATTAGAATAGATGATATTAGAATAGATGATAATATTAGAATAGATGATTATATTAGAATAGATGATTATATTAGAATAGATGATGATATTAGAATAGATGATGATATTAGAATAGATGATGATGATATTAGAATAGATGATTGTCACGATGCCGGCTGGCAGGTAGTGGATCCTCTGTGCCAGAGAGGGATTGGCGTGGACCGTGCTAGTGGACCGGTTCTAAGCCACTACTGGTTTTCACCAGAGCCCGCCGCAAAGCGGGATGGTCTTGCTGCGGCGGTAGTGACCAGGTCGTATCCACTAGCAACGGCTCACCTCTCTGGCTGCTGAAGATAGGCGCGGTACAAGGGAGTAGGCAGAAGCAAGGTCGGACGTAGCAGAAGGTCGGGGCAGGCAGCAAGGATCGTAGTCAGGGGCAACGGCAGAAGGTCTGGAACACAGGCTAGGAACACACAAGGAACGCTTTCACTGGCACAATGGCAACAAGATCCGGCAAGGGAGTGCAGGGGAAGTGAGGTGATATAGGGAAGTGCACAGGTGAACACACTAATTGGAACCACTGCGCCAATCAGCGGCGCAGTGGCCCTTTAAATCGCAGAGACCCGGCGCGCGCGCGCCCTAGGGAGCGGGGCCGCGCGCGCCGGGACAGAACAGACGGAGAGCGAGTCAGGTACGGGAGCCGGGGTGCGCATCGCGAGCGGGCGCTACCCGCATCGCGAATCGCATCCCGGCTGGCAGCGGAATCGCAGCGCCCCGGGTCAGAGGATGTGACCGGAGCGCTGCAGCGGGGAGAGTGAAGCGAGCGCTCCGGGGAGGAGCGGGGACCCGGAGCGCTCGGCGTAACAGTACCCCCCCCTTGGGTCTCCCCCTCTTCTTAGAGCCTGAGAACCTGAGGAGCAGACTTTTGTCTAGGATGTTGTCCTCAGGTTCCCAGGATCTCTCTTCAGGACCACAACCCTCCCAGTCCACTAAAAAAAAAGTTTTCCCTCTGACCTTTTTGGAAGCTAAGATCTCTTTGACAGAGAAGATGTCCGAGGAGCCGGAAACAGGAGTGGGAGGAACAGATTTGGGAGAAAAACGGTTGAGGATGAGTGGTTTGAGAAGAGAGACGTGAAAGGCATTAGGGATACGAAGAGAAGGAGGAAGAAGAAGTTTATAAGAGACAGGATTAATTTGACACAAAATTTTGAAAGGACCAAGATAGCGTGGTCCCAACTTGTAGCTAGGGACACGGAAGCGGACATATTTAGCGGAGAGCCATACCTTGTCTCCAGGGGAAAAAACGGGAGGAGCTCTTCTTTTCTTATCCGCGAACTTCTTCATGCGTGATGAAGCCTGTAAGAGAGAATTTTGGGTCTCTCTCCATATGATGGAAAGGTCACGAGAAATTTCATCCACAGCGGGCAGACCAGAGGGCAAGGGAGTAGGGAGGGGGGGAAGAGGGTGACGGCCGTACACCACGAAAAATGGGGATTTGGAGGAAGATTCAGAGACCCTGAAGTTATACGAGAATTCGGCCCATGGGAGGAGATCTGCCCAGTCATCCTGGCGGGAGGAAACAAAATGTCGCAAATAATCACCCAAGATCTGGTTAATTCTTTCTACTTGTCCATTGGACTGGGGATGATATGCAGAAGAAAAATTTAATTTAATCTTGAGTTGTTTACAGAGAGCCCTCCAGAATTTAGACACGAATTGGACGCCTCTATCCGAGACAATCTGCGTAGGCAACCCGTGAAGACGAAAAATGTGTACAAAAAATTGTTTAGCCAACTGAGGCGCAGAAGGAAGACCAGGAAGAGGGATGAAATGTGCCATTTTGGAGAATCGATCAACGACCACCCAAATAACAGTGTTGCCACGGGAAGGGGGTAAATCAGTAATAAAATCCATACCAATCAGAGACCAAGGCTGTTCGGGGACAGGCAGAGGATGAAGAAAACCAGCGGGCTTCTGGCGAGGAGTCTTATCCCGGGCACAGATAGTGCAGGCTCGCACAAAGTCCACAACATCCGTCTCCAGAGTCGGCCACCAATAGAAGCGGGAGATGAGTTGCACAGATTTCTTGATGCCCGCATGACCTGCGAGATGGGAGGAGTGACCCCATTTGAGGATTCCGAGGCGTTGGCGTGGAGAAACAAAGGTCTTTCCTGGAGGAGTCTGCCTGATGGAGGCTGGAGAAGTGGAGATCAGGCAGTCAGGAGGAATGATGTGTTGCGGAGAGAGCTCTACTTCCGAGGCATCCGAGGAACGAGAGAGAGCATCGGCCCTAATGTTCTTATCGGCAGGACGAAAGTGAATCTCAAAATTAAATCGGGCAAAGAACAGAGACCACCGGGCCTGGCGAGGATTCAGCCGTTGGGCAGACTGGAGGTAGGAGAGGTTCTTGTGGTCGGTGTAGATAATAACAGGAAAACTTGATCCCTCCAGCAGATGCCTCCATTCCTCAAGTGCTAATTTAATGGCTAGAAGCTCTCGATCCCCGATGGAGTAGTTCCTCTCCGCTGGAGAGAAGGTCCTAGAGAAAAAACCACAAGTGACAGCATGCCCGGAAGAATTTTTTTGTAGAAGAACAGCTCCAGCTCCCACTGAGGAGGCATCAACCTCCAATAGGAAGGGTTTGGAAGGGTCAGGTCTGGAGAGGACGGGAGCCGAAGAAAAGGCAGACTTGAGTCGTTTAAAGGCGTCTTCTGCTTGAGGAGGCCAGGACTTGGGATCAGCATTTTTTTTGGTTAAAGCCACGATAGGAGCCACAATGGTAGAAAAATGTGGAATAAATTGCCTGTAATAATTGGCGAACCCCAAAAAGCGTTGGATAGCACGGAGTCCGGAGGGGCGTGGCCAATCTAAGACGGCAGAGAGTTTGTCTGGATCCATCCGTAGTCCCTGGCCAGAGACCAAATATCCTAGAAAAGGAAGAGATTGGCATTCAAACAGACATTTCTCAATTTTGGCATAAAGTTGATTGTCACGAAGTCTCTGAAGAACCATACGGACATGCTGGCGGTGTTCTTCTAGATTGGCAGAAAAAATTAGGATATCGTCCAGATATACAACAACACAGGAGTATAACAGATCACGAAAAATTTCATTGACAAAGTCTTGGAAGACGGCAGGGGCGTTGCACAGGCCAAAGGGCATGACCAGATACTCAAAGTGTCCATCTCTGGTGTTAAATGCCGTTTTCCACTCATCCCCCTCTCTGATGCGGATGAGGTTATAGGCGCCTCTTAAGTCCAATTTAGTAAAGATGTGGGCACCTTGGAGGCGATCAAAGAGTTCAGAGATGAGGGGTAAGGGATAGCGGTTCTTAACCGTGATTTTATTAAGACCGCGGTAGTCAATGCAAGGACGTAGGGAGCCATCTTTTTTGGACACAAAGAAAAATCCGGCTCCGGCAGGAGAGGAGGATTTACGGATAAAGCCCTTTTTTAGATTCTCCTGGACGTATTCAGACATGGCAAGAGTCTCTGGGGCAGAGAGAGGATAAATTCTGCCCCGGGGTGGAGTAGTGCCCGGGAGGAGGTCGATAGGACAATCATAAGGCCTGTGAGGAGGTAGAGTCTCAGCTTGTTTTTTGCAGAAAACATCCGCGAAGTCCATATAGGCCTTAGGGAGACCGGTTACTGGAGGAACCACAGAGTTACGGCAAGGGTTACTGGGAACCGGTTTTAGACAGTTCTTGGAACAAGAGGACCCCCAACTCTTGATCTCCCCAGTGGACCAATCCAGGGTTGGGGAATGAAGTTGAAGCCAGGGAAGTCCAAGGAGAATTTCCGAGGTGCAATTGGGAAGGACCAAAAGTTCAATCCTCTCGTGATGAGATCCGATGCTCATAAGAAGGGGCTCCGTGCGGAAACGTATGGTACAGTCCAATCTTTCATTATTTACACAATTGATGTAGAGGGGTCTGGCGAGACTGGTCACCGGGATGTTGAACCTGTTGACGAGGGAGGCCAAAATAAAATTTCCTGCAGATCCAGAGTCCAAGAAGGCCACAGTAGAGAAGGAGAAGGCAGAGGCAGACATCCGCACAGGCACAGTAAGACGTGGAGAAGCAGAGTAGACATCAAGGACTGTCTCACCTTTGTGCGGAGTCAGCGTACGTCTTTCCAGGCGGGGAGGACGGATAGGACAATCCCTCAGGAAGTGTTCGGTACTAGCACAGTACAGGCAGAGGTTCTCCATACGGCGTCGTGTCCTCTCTTGAGGTGTCAGGCGAGACCGGTCGACCTGCATAGCCTCCACGGCGGGAGGCACAGGAACAGATTGCAGGGGACCAGAGGAGAGAGGAGCCGAGGAGAAGAAACGCCTCGTGCGAACAGAGTCCATATCTTGGCGGAGTTCCTGACGCCTTTCGGAAAAACGCATGTCAATGCGCGTGGCTAGGTGAATAAGTTCATGTAGATTAGCAGGAATTTCTCGTGCGGCCAGAACATCTTTAATGTTGCTGGATAGGCCTTTTTTGAAGGTCGCGCAGAGGGCCTCATTATTCCAGGACAATTCTGAAGCAAGAGTACGGAATTGTACGGCATACTCGCCAACGGAAGAATTACCCTGGACCAGGTTCAACAGGGCAGTCTCAGCAGAAGAGGCTCGGGCAGGTTCCTCAAAGACACTTCGGATTTCCGAGAAGGAGTGTACAGAGGCAGTGACGGGGTCATTGCGGTCCCAGAGCGGTGTGGCCCATGACAGGGCTTTTCCGGACAGAAGGCTGACTACGAAAGCCACCTTAGACCTTTCAGTGGGAAACAGGTCCGACATCATCTCCAGATGCAGGGAACATTGGGAAAGAAAGCCACGGCAAAACTTAGAGTCCCCATCAAATTTATCCGGCAAGGATAGGCGTAGCCCAGGAGCGGCCACTCGCTGCGGAGGAGGTGCAGGAGCTGGCGGAGGAGATGACTGCTGAAGCTGTGGTAGTAACTGTTGTAGCATAACGGTCAGTTGAGACAGCTGTTGGCCTTGTTGCGCTATCTGTTGTGACTGCTGGGCGACCACCGTGGTGAGGTCAGCGACAACTGGCAGAGGAACTTCAGCGGGATCCATGGCCGGATCTACTGTCACGATGCCGGCTGGCAGGTAGTGGATCCTCTGTGCCAGAGAGGGATTGGCGTGGACCGTGCTAGTGGACCGGTTCTAAGCCACTACTGGTTTTCACCAGAGCCCGCCGCAAAGCGGGATGGTCTTGCTGCGGCGGTAGTGACCAGGTCGTATCCACTAGCAACGGCTCACCTCTCTGGCTGCTGAAGATAGGCGCGGTACAAGGGAGTAGGCAGAAGCAAGGTCGGACGTAGCAGAAGGTCGGGGCAGGCAGCAAGGATCTTAGTCAGGGGCAACGGCAGAAGGTCTGGAACACAGGCTAGGAACACACAAGGAACGCTTTCACTGGCACAATGGCAACAAGATCCGGCAAGGGAGTGCAGGGGAAGTGAGGTGATATAGGGAAGTGCACAGGTGAACACACTAATTGGAACCACTGCGCCAATCAGCGGCGCAGTGGCCCTTTAAATCGCAGAGACCCGGCGCGCGCGCGCCCTAGGGAGCGGGGCCGCGCGCGCCGGGACAGAACAGACGGAGAGCGAGTCAGGTACGGGAGCCGGGGTGCGCATCGCGAGCGGGCGCTACCCGCATCGCGAATCGCATCCCGGCTGGCAGCGGAATCGCAGCGCCCCGGGTCAGAGGATGTGACCGGAGCGCTGCAGCGGGGAGAGTGAAGCGAGCGCTCCGGGGAGGAGCGGGGACCCGGAGCGCTCGGCGTAACAATGATGATGATATTAGAATAGATGATGATGATATTAGAATAGATGATGATATTAGAATAGATGATGATATTAGAATAGATGATGATATTAGAATAGATGATGATATTAGAATAGATGATGATATTAGAATAGATGATGATATTAGAATAGATGATGATATTAGAATAGATGATGATATTAGAATAGATGATATTAGAATAGATGATGAGATTAGAATAGATGATGAGATTAGAATAGATGATGAGATTAGAATAGATGATGAGATTAGAATAGATGATGAGATTAGAATAGATGATGAGATTAGAATAGATGATGAGATTAGAATAGATGGTGAGATTAGAATAGATGGTGAGATTAGAATAGATGGTGAGATTAGAATAGATGGTGAGATTAGAATAGATGGTGAGATTAGAATAGATGGTGAGATTAGAATAGATTATATTAGAATAGATGATGATATTAGAATAGATGATATTAGAATAGATGATTTATATTAGAATAGATGATGATATTAGAATAGATGATATTGGGTATCAGTTGGGGGCGTGGTCTGGCTGCCTTGCTGCATGGACGTCTGAGCTGAGAGCTCCGTCTCCCGGGGTACTCCACCTCAACTTTACACTGCGTCCAGTCGATTGATTTTGGACCAGACAGGGTCCTTAACCTCCCGAGCATGCCTGGGAAGAGAAGGAAGCACACGGGCCACGCTGCGCTCGCAAAGTTTTACTTCACAAGAGCCGCGCACCTTCCACAAGATGGCGGCGACAGCGAGGGACAAAGACGGGAGGTGCTCTGCAAGAGAACAGCGGACCCCTCCTCTATGTCTGCCCTCCGGCACTAACCTGCGGCACTCCACTTCAGACTCTGCGCTGGGGCCGAGGAATCCTGAGGACACGGACTCCACAGCTGCTGCCTGCCCCCGCTCTCCACATGGTGACAGCTCCTCCTCCCTGCCGGTGAGTGAAAACCGCCATACCTCGGCTTCTGGGCTCCGGAGCTCGGCTCCGTCCTCCCCCTCATGCAGCCCTCTCCAGAAGCGATCGCTAGTTGATGACACACAGGGAGCTACGGGCCGCACTCTGCAGCTCCTTACCACCGACCTAATCAAATCAGGGGAGGATGCCCTCATGGCCCTACCAGTGGCTAACGTGGCCCTAACAGATACCACCATGAAAGAGATGCTGCTCATACAACGTCAGCCTTTATTATCTGACTTTCACTCACTACTTAACCCTCTCAGGAATGAGATGAAAGATTTGGGTGGCAGGATTGACCATATGGAAAATAAATTTGAGGACTTTGCCAGCTCTCACAATGAGCTTATTGATGCCCACAACTCCTTAGAAGACACAGTCTCTGTCTTGAAAGCTAAACTGGCTGACTTGGATGACAGGTGGAACAACATTAAGCTACGTGGCATCCCTGAATCTGTTCCCCCAAGGGAGATTCCTCAGTATGTCCGTTCCCTCCTGCAAGCTGCCTTACCTAACCTGCCGCTGGCTGACTTGGAGATTGACAGGGCTCATAGAGTCCCCCGGCCCAAACACCTTGCTGACACAGTTCCGAGAGATGTGCTCGCCCGCATCCATTTTTTCAGAGTTAAAGAGGAACTAAGAAAAAAGGCTTGCCGGCCCGTTTCCATAAGGTCATGGTCTATGTGGACTTGTCAGTTGCCACATTGCAAATGAGACGATCGTTTCTCCCTGTCACTTCCGCACTCAGCAATTTTGATATGCCCTACAGATAGGGCATCCCAGTGCGCTTGTTAGTGCACCGCAACAATGAACTGCATGTGATTACCTCTGTTGAAGAAGGCAAGCTTCTCCTAAAGAATTGGAATATCTCCATTCCTGCTCCTCCGGACTCGTCTCCAGCGAAGATCTGCAGTGACTTGTCCACTGTATAATGAAGGCTGGATGAATATTTCTGGACTTACCTGTTCTGGGAAATATGCCTGTGACCTCCTGCTCGGATGTCTGCGGCATTAGGCTGCAGATGGGACTCTGACCCCACTATGTTTGATGATCCTCCATCTCACACTCTCCTGATGTGTATCCTTTCTATTAATTTTTGTTGTTCCCTTTAACTTTTTTTCAGTTTTTTTTGTCCTAGTTAGTGTCATCTGTCTGCCAGATCCGTTGTACCACCAGGGGGGACGCTCTCGCTGGGAAGTGTTCCCCCCTCATTATGTTACCAAGTATTTGTTTCTCACATTTTACAGTTTTTGCTGGAATACAATGGTGTTAAATCTTATCAATGCAAATGGCCTTAACAGCCCAATGAAACGGTCACATTTATGGAGTCAGGCACTAAGCTTGAAAGGGGATGTCGTGTGTGTATTAGAGACACATTTGCTATCTGCTGATGCACATAGGCTATCTCACAGATTGTACCCACAGATATTTCACTCTCATTTTCACAATAAAACCAGGGGTGTGGCGATAGCTATCAGAAACACTGTAGCTTTTTCTCTTATGAAACAAATTGTGGATCCCAAGGGACGGTTTGTAATCCTGATCTGTAAAATGAATAATGTGGTATATACACTGGTGGCGTGGAACGCCCCCAATACATTTCAATTACGCTTTCTGAAAGCTGTCATGCGCACTATTCACTCAGTGCGAGAGGGCAAATTGCTTATGTGTGGAGATTTGAATATCACTATAGACCCACAAGTGGATTCTACTTCCCCGAGATCCAGAACTCTCACACCATCGGCGGACCTTCTTTGGAGGGAAGACCTCTATGATGTCTGGCGCTCTCATCACGCCCTTGAACGTAATTATAAGTTCCACTCTGGTGTGCACAATGTGTCTCTAGAATTGATTTCTTCCTCGTAGATAGGGCAACACTTTCTCTTTCCATTGACTCATCAATTGAGGTCATCCAGTGGTCTGACCATGCAGCTGTTACTTTAACATTAGACCAACACCTTAACTCTCCCCCTGTCTATCTCTGGCGTAGTAACCCCTTCCTCCTCTCCCACCCTTTCTCACGATCACAGATCGAACGAGACCTCTCTGAATACTTTCCCATGGATTTCGTCTTACGAACGGTACCCGCCAGGGATGTCCCTTGTCCCCCTTAATCTTTATCCTAGCCATGGAGCCTCTGGCTCAAGCAGTGAGAGAATCCACTCAGATTACTGGTGTGAACTTGGGAGGTAGGTTGCATGTTATACGCGGACGACGTACTCCTTACGATCACTAACCCAACCGATTCCCTGACGGCGGTTATGTCTTTAATCAAAGAATATGGGATTCTTTCTTATTATCATCTAAACTCCACCAAAACACAGGCCCTCCCAATACATATCCCAGCCCATCAATTGGGAAAACGGAAAACGGACTATGTATTTGACTGGAGACCCCAGGGACTGAAATATTTAGGTATTACTTTGACTCGTCACCCATCTGACCTATATAAAGTAAACTACCTCCCTCTCCTCTCTAATATCCACGCTGAAATGTCCAGGCTCTCTAAACATGAAGTGTCCTGGACGGGTCGTATAGCGGCCTTTAAAATGCTACTCTTACCCCGTTTTTTGTATCTGTTTAGAACGCTACCGATTCGTCTTCCCACCGTGTTCTTTCAGAAAGCACACTCTATGCTCATATCATTCGTATGGGTTCAGGGAAGGCCCAGGATAGCCCGCTCTATCCTCATAAAAGACAAACGTGCAGGAGGACTGGCGCTCCCTGACCTTAAGTATTATTACCTCTCCACACTGTCGGGGTGGTTCACCCTCGATGACACTGTCCCCTGGATTCATTTGGAGCGCTGCATATCCCACCCCTTCTCCTTACCCGATCTACTCCTTACCCCATTTTGGCAAATCCCTGCGCCTACACTTAGGGATCCCATAGTCTCGGCTTCCTTGGCCGCCTGGGTTGAATACCATAAGACAGCCAAAGCTACGGTCTCTCATTTAAAACACGCTCTGCCCTTTACTTTTGCACAAGCTTTACTCCCTGATACAGACTTGAAAAATTGGGTTAATAGAGGAATATCAGTGATAGGGGATTTAATGGAGGGTACATCGCTGATGTCGTTTGCTCAGTTAAGAGACATATACACGCTTCCACAGTCTGATTTCTTTAAGTATCTACAACTACGTCACCTAGTAGACTCCCTGTCCCAATCCCACCTTCGTAGGGACCCAATTTCTTACATACATGTCTCTAGAGGTAAAAAAAAGGCTTAAAAACTCTCTACAATGTCTTTCTGCACACGGCCCATTTTCACAAGTCCCACACTATGAGGAATTGGGAAGTGGACTTAAACACCACATTTTCAGACGATGAATGGATGTTTGCTCACAGTATGTCCTTAAAGTATTTAAAGTGTACCACACACATTGAGGCTATTGCAAAAACGACTCTCAGATGGTACTATACCCCTACAAAACTAGCCCGTATATATCCTCTATCAGCGGGAGGTTGCTGGAGGAACTGTGGCGGACAAGGCTCCCTACTTCACATACTATGGACCTGCCCTCTTTTACACTCATACTGGGCGGATTGTAAAGCTTTGTTTCATGAAATTATACCCGATTATGACAACTGGTCCCCTAAACAAATACTGCTCCTGCTTGGTATTGACCAGTCCCCCCATAAACATAGAGGTCTTTTATGTATCATGTGTGCCACGGTAAAAATTGTGGTAACAAGGGAGTGGAAAACTTCAAATATCCCGTCTATACAGGATGTCATAATGACCCTAAACCTAACGTGTTCTTATGAAAAAATTATCTCACTCGGGAATTCAACCTATCACAGCTTTCAATCTAAATGGTCCCCATGGCTTTCTTCCCGATACGCCCGCTTGCCATGAATTGGTCTACTCCCTTGGCATCAAGGCCGCTCACTCCTCCGGCAACACTCCTTCTTCATTTACGTTTGTTGTTCCACCCCTCCGGTAACCTTGCATACAACGGGTTAATGATCTTGCCTTTTCCATGTTGGGTCCCAGGGACCCATAGCCTGACCAGTCATGTTGATACAGCTTGCTACCATATCCATAGGTCATGGACTTCACCAATCTTTTCTGATGGATTATATGGCTAGATGACATTGTGTTTTTATTGTTTGAAATGTTATGTTTGTACCAGGCTCTCCTGGTTTTGTTGTAATTAGAAAAATGTAACAAAAACTATTCTTTAAAAAAAAAAAAAAAAATAGATGATATTAGAATAGATGATGATATTAGAATAGATGATATTAGAATAGATGATATTAGAATAGATGATATTAGAATAGATGATATTAGAATAGATGATATTAGAATAGATGATATTAGAATAGATGATATTAGAATAGATGATAATATTAGAATAGATGATGATATTAGAATAGATGATGATATTAGAATAGATGATGATATTAGAATAGATGGTATTAGAATAGATGATGATATTAGAATAGATGATATTAGAATAGATGATGATATTAGAATAGATGATGATATTAGAATAGATGATGATATTAGAATAGATGATGATATTAGAATAGATGGTGATATTAGAATAGATGGTGATATTAGAATAGATGACGATATTAGAATAGATGATATTAGAATAGATGATGATATTAGATTAGATGATGATATTAGAATAGATGATGATATTAGAATAGATGATGATAATAGAATAGATGATATTAGAATAGATGATGATATTAGAATAGATATTAGAATAGATGATGATATTAGAATAGATGATGATATTAGAATAGATGATATTAGAATAGATGGTGATATTAGAATAGATGACGATATTAGAATAGATGATATTAGAATAGATGATGATATTAGAATAGATGATGATATTAGAATAGATGATGATATTAGAATAGATGATGATATTAGATTAGATGATGATATTAGAATAGATGATGATATTAGAATAGATGATGATATTAGATTAGATGATGATATTAGAATAGATGATGATATTAGAATAGATGATGATATTAGAATAGATGATGATATTAGAATAGATGATGATATTAGAATAGATGATGATATTAGAATAGATGATGATATTAGAATAGATGATGATATTAGAATAGATGATGATATTAGAATAGATGGTGATATTAGAATAGATGGTGATATTAGAATAGATGACGATATTAGAATAGATGATATTAGAATAGATGATGATATTAGAATAGATGATGATATTAGAATAGATGATGATATTAGAATAGATGATGATATTAGAATAGATGATGATATTAGAATAGATGATGATATTAGAATAGATGGTGATATTAGAATAGATGGTGATATTAGAATAGATGGTGATATTAGAATAGATGACGATATTAGAATAGATGACGATATTAGAATAGATGACGATATTAGAATAGATGACGATATTAGAATAGATGACGATATTAGAATAGATGACGATATTAGAATAGATGACGATATTAGAATAGATGATGATATTAGAATAGATGATGATATTAGAATAGATGATGATATTAGAATAGATGATGATATTAGAATAGATGATGATATTAGAATAGATGATGATATTAGAATAGATGATGATATTAGAATAGATGATGATATTAGAATAGATGATGATATTAGAATAGATGATGATATTAGAATAGATGATATTAGAATAGATGATGATATTAGAATAGATATTAGAATAGATGATGATATTAGAATAGATGATGATATTAGAATAGATGATATTAGAATAGATGATGATATTAGAATAGATGATGATATTAGAATAGATGATGATATTAGAATAGATGATATTAGAATAGATGATGATATTAGAATAGATGATATTAGAATAGATGATGATATTAGAATAGATGATGATATTAGAATAGATGATATTAGAATAGATGATGATATTAGAATAGATAATATTAGAATAGATGATGATATTAGAATAGATGATTATATTAGAATAGATGATATTAGAATAGATGATGATATTAGAATAGATGATGATATTAGAATAGATGATGATATTAGAATAGATGATGATATTAGAATAGATGATGATATTAGAATAGATGATGTTAGAATAGATGATGATGTTAGAATAGATGATGATATTAGAATAGATGATGATATTAGAATAGATGATGATATTAGAATAGATGATGATATTAGAATAGATGATGATATTAGAATAGATGATGATATTAGAATAGATGATGATATTAGAATAGATGATATTAGAATAGATGATTATATTAGAATAGATGATGATATTAGAATAGATGATGATATTAGAATAGATGATGATATTAGAATAGATGATGATATTAGAATAGATGATGATATTAGAATAGATGATGATATTAGAATAGATGATATTAGAATAGATGATGATATTAGAATAGATGATGATATTAGAATAGATGATATTAGAATAGATGATTATATTAGAATAGATGATGATATTAGAATAGATGATGATATTAGAATAGATGATGATATTAGAATAGATGATGATATTAGAATAGATGATATTAGAATAGATGATATTAGAATAGATGATGATATTAGAATAGATGATTATATTAGAATAGATGATTATATTAGAATAGATGATGATATTAGAATAGATGATGAGATTAGAATAGATGATGATATTAGAATAGATGATGATATTAGAATAGATGATGATATTAGAATAGATGATGAGATTAGAATAGATGATGAGATTAGAATAGATGATGAGATTAGAATAGATGATATTAGAATAGATGATATTAGAATAGATGATTATATTAGAATAGATGATGATGAGATTAGAATAGATGATGAGATTAGAATAGATGATGAGATTAGAATAGATAATCTTTACAGATCATACACATAATTCCAATATAAAAGGCCAAGTCTGCCCCTCCCCCCTACTATATTGCCGGCTGTGTGTTTTATTTCATATTTTGTTTTATAATGGTACAGATTGATTTGTACAGGATTTGTTATGATATTCAATGTATAAATAAATGCAGTGAAGGTGAAGCCTCCATGTAGTCCCTCCGGACTGAGTGATCTTAGTCTGTAAATCCACACGTCCTCTGCGCAGAGTCATCTATTATCTAAGTTCCCGCGTCTTGGGCCTAATCTGGGTTTATTAAAATCTTCAGTAAAGTGTCTAGTAAGAGGTGGATCCAGTGCAGATCGGGCTCAAATTCTTTGAAATGCGTCGGCGCAGCTGCTGGATTGTCTTACCCACATAAATCTTTGGGCGCCCGCACTGGGCGATTTATATACTACCCCAGTTTTCCTAATGGTTACTTATATCCGTCAATTGGATTAGTAAATCCTTTTACTTTCGAAAAGACCCTGTGGGCGGAGACCCCAGCCGGGAACCTCCTACGCTGGCCAGAAAATTACTCTTCACCATATGTTCTTTAACATTCCTACCTGGTCGGTAAGTCAGGAAAGGATAAGGGGTAAGTACCTCCTTTACATGACTATAGGCCAATACTTTGACATGATCACCGATACACAGGACTAAAGGACTAACCTTGAGCGGGGGATGGGTTTGTGATTATTGTTTAGTAATGGGCATCTTGGAGCAGCTCTGGTGCGGTCTCTATGGAGAACCTTCTTAGGGTGACCCCTCCAGATGAATCTCCCATATAAGAGATTACATTCCTCCTGAAAAGCCTCAGCACTAGAACAATTCCTTTTGGCCTCAGATATTGTCCAGCAGGATTTCCCCTGTTTAGGGGAACGGGATGATCGCTCCTCCAATCTATTAAAGGAGGTTTTCTGTATATTCTTGTCGGACACCGACGTCTGGTTCCAAAGAGATCTCCAAATCCCAAAAATGAAGAGTGCATTCGTGAATTTCATAAGTGAAGTGCATTTCAATGTGGTTTATGTTAAGTGCAAATACAAAATCATAAAAAAAAGGTGACAGTGCTGTCCCCAAATAACAAAACATAATATATCCCCCCCCCCCCCCAAAAAAAAAACAATTACTTTAATACTTACCTGAATCTCCATATATACAGGGAGGAGATTTGTCATGTGACATATATTCCTCCCGTCGTGTAGTCTATTAGGTGGTAACAATCTATAAGCAGTAATGTACAGGCGATCCTGAGGGTTCTCCTAGGGCGGCCATATAAGCCCCTTTATCCTAAGAGATAGCATAGGATGTGCCCCCTCTAGTGGATGAAGCGGAGATTAGGATAGGTCAGAGGCGCCTTGATTCTTCTAACAGCGCAGGATGGTTTGTGCAGCAGCTGAGGACCGTCACATGCCCACGAGCGCTTACAACAGAAATGTTTAGGGTATATAGGAAATTTAGGATCTTTTTTGGGTTGCTAAAAGGTAACTTTTAGGTTGTAAATTATTGATTATCCTCCATATATTGCTCTTTCATTTTTCATATGTTTTTTCATATGTAATTTAGAGGTCTCCCTTCCTCCAACCATTACACCTCCTACACTACATGACTGTTCACACCTGACAGGAAGGGCTCATCCATTTATGCTGATTGTGCCCAATTATACCCCCCCCCCCACATCAGCACGGGGCCACAGAGATCTGGATCCATCTGATCAGGTGATGTTTCTGCTCAGTGAGACCATGTTTGGCTCCCATCCCTTCCTGCATGCCTGGACCTTAAATGGAGCCACCATATGGGGAATGGGAAACTTAGGGTCCTTTTTGGGTTGCCAGAAGGTATCCTATAGGTTGTAAATCTAAATTACATCTAACTCTAGTTCTCAGTTCTGGATATAGAAGTTGGACTAGTGATAAGAATTCGGGGCCAATGTTACCGCCTCCTCCCCGATACAATGACCTCTGCATAGGTCACAGAGCATGCCCAGAAAAGGAGTCAATAGGGTCCCCTCCAGTCTATTTTTCCTACAGTTGTGCTCATAAGTTTACATACCCTTGCAGAATTTATACAAAAGAAAGGACCTCCAACGCGTCGATGGGATTCAAGGCGCAGGACACACAAGGGTGGGGAACTAAGGTTTATTCACCCATGATGCAACGCGTTTCACAGTAGAACTGCTTCATCAGGCATGCCCAAAACATCGGTGATCCACCACCATGTTTTACAGTGTGTTCATCATAGGCCTTGTTGACTTCTCTCCAAATGGAGCGTTTATGGTTTTGTCCAAACAGTTAAATTTTAGTCGCATCACTCCAAAGGACTTTGTGACAGAAGGTTTGAGGCTTGTCTCTGTGCTGTATCAACAAATACTGGCGGAACAGAGACAGAGGGGGGTGGAGCATGTGAGCGGACGTGCGTGTGAGACGCTGCTCTAAATCACCCGGCACAGCCAGGGAAATTATCCTCTATGCTTCTGACCTGACCCAAGGGAGCTGCGGGGATGGGGGAGTGGGGGACGACCAGAGCTGCCTGAGGTAAAAAGGTACAGTGGTCCCTCAAGTTACAATATTAATTGGTTCCAGGACGACCATTGTATGTTGAAACATTGTATGTTGAGACCAGAACTCTATGGAAACCTGGTGATTGGTTCTGAAGCCACCAAAATGTCATCCAAAAATAGGAAAAAGTGAGGATTAAAGAAAAATAAGTAGATAACTAATACAGATAAAGCAAATCCTTACATATAAAAGTAAGAAAGATCTGCTGGGAGCTGTGAATCACTGTCTTTTTCAGTGTTTCCCAACCAGGGTGCCTCCAGCTGTTGTAGTACTGCAACAGCTGGAGGCACCCTGGTTGGGAAACACTGGTCTATGTAGAGGACAGAAGCTTCTTCAGGGTCCTGTACAGAATATGCAATGTCCTTAAAAAAAAAGGAAAATGGAGTCGCCCTTACCTGATATCCAAAGTAGCAGCTAACCCTGGCACAGGTAAAGAGTACAGAACATGTAATACCTCCCTGTACTGTAGGGGGCGCTACCAGACACCAGTCAGTGCATACACTTCAGTAATACAGGTAAAGAGTACAGAACATGTAATACCTCCCTGTACTGCAGGGGGCGCTACCAGACACCAGTCAGTGTATACACTTCAGTAATACAGGTAAAGACTACAGAATATATAATACCTCCCTGTACTGTAGGGGGCGCTACCAGACACCAGTCAGTGCATACACTTCAGTAATACAGGTAAAGAGTATAGAACATGTAATACCTCCCTGTACTGTAGGGGGCGCTACCAGACACCAGTCAGTGCATACCCTTCAGTAATACAGGTAAAGAGTATAGAACTTGTAATACCTCCCTGTACTGTAGGAGGCACTACCAGACACCAGTCATTGCATACACTTCAGTAATACAGGTAGAGTACAGAACATGTAATACCTCCCTGTACTGTAGGGGGCGCTACCAGACACCAGTCAGTGCATACACTTCAGTAATACAGGTAAAGAGTACAGAACATGTAATACCTCCCTGTACTGTAGGGGGCGCTACCAGATACCAGTCAGTGCATGCACTTCAGTAATACAGGTAAAGAGTACAGAACATGTAATACCTCCCTGTACTGTAGGGGGCGCTACCAGATACCAGTCAGTGCATACACTTCAGTAATACAGGTAAAGAGTACAGAATATATAATACCTCCCTGTACTGTAGGGGCGCTACCAGACACCAGTCAGTGCATACACATCAGTAATACAGGTAAGGAGTATAGAACATGTAATACCTCCCTGTACTGTAGGGGGCGCTACCAGACACCAGTCAGTGCATACACTTCAGTAATACAGCCAAAAATACAGGGGCACTGTATTGTATAATCATATACAAATGTCTAGGTGCGAATACCAAAATACTAGATAACCTATCAAGAAGCACTAAGACAATAATATAAATGCAAAAGTGTATAAACTTTATTAAGGTGTTACAAAAAGACACAAAAAATCTTAAAACCTTTTAAAATAGGAACAGGTACAGGTGGACAAACAGGCATCTCAACTCGGCGTATAGGACAAGAAAACAGTGAGGGACAACCACAGTAAACCTGTCCTGGCAGGTATGAATAGTAGGCCAAAATGCTGTATAAATATACTAGCTGAAAGGTAAATAGCACTAACACACCTGGATATGGACAGAACAATAGAGGGTACCACTACAACACTATTCTAGGGTCACGCACAGACAAAAAATACATGGGCTATAAAATATTGTATGTCTATCGGGGGGATGTTTTTAGTAATATTATCAAATAGGATGGCTGTATGCACCATTTTACATATAGAGGGGAATATTTTATAGCCCATGTATTTGTGGTTGATTATTTTTATTCATACACCTAATATTATTATTTTATTTTTGAATAGTAATCGTTCCTAACATCACATAATAATTGGTTTGCACGTTCATTATCAAGTGACTCTTTTCACTTATGTATTATTATTATTATCTAATTTTTGATATTTAATTTTGTATCTAGTCACTGCATGACACGCAGGTTCACACTTGGGCACTTTTTTAAATAATTTTTTCACTTTTTGAGCACTATTTCTTCAGCACTCCCTTCATGATGCACTCCCTTCATGATGCACTTTCATACTTCTCAGTGTTATAATTATAACTGTACTCTTACACTTATTTTAGGGTTATATTATATTCAGCTGGTCTTATTTTCATTTTTGTCAGATCTATCTTATATATATTTTTTTCATCCCCAATACCCATGTGCAATATAGGCATTTAGCGTACTTCACGCCTATGTAGGCTTTTACTAAAATTGCACAAGATGCCCACTATTGTGCCCATCTCCAATATGGCCGCAGTAAACTAGAAGTGAGCGGCGCATGCGCGAGGTTTCACTTTGCGCTCGCGCGATATTTTGCGCGGGCGCAGGTCGTCGACTCACTGCGGATCTCCCAGGCGTGATGACGTGGTGGACGCACCACGTCATCTGCACGCAGGGACATGCGCGGTGAGATCCAACATGGCGGCGGCCCAATGAAACTCGTGGACCGCACCCGCAGGTACTAAACCATTTGTTTGTTTAATGTCTATTGGTCCATGGAGCATATAAATATAATGTTTGTCTGCTATACCATGCATTCCCTGAGGAAACGTAAAGCGAAACGACGTTGGGGTGGCGGTCTCCATCGGTAAGGGTTCTCCCAGTTCACACTGACCCTGTGCTGCATTTTACCCACCAGTGCTTTGGGATTTCAGCATATGGGTGTTCTGCTTTGGCTGATAGTCAGCCTGATGCACCTTGTCCCTGGCTTGCTCTCCACTGATATTGGCTTGGTGATGCAGCACCGTGTCTAGTATGTGAGTACATATCTTTTTTGTCTGTGCGTGACCCTAGAATAGTGTTGTAGTGGTACCCTCTATTGTTCTGTCCATATCCAGGTGTGTTAGTGCTATTTACCTTTCAGCTAGTATATTTATACAGCATTTTGGCCTACTATTCATACCTGCCAGGACAGGTTTACTGTGGTTGTCCCTCACTGTTTTCTTGTCCTATACGCCGAGTTGAGATGCCTGTTTGTCCACCTGTACCTGTTCCTATTTTAAAAGGTTTTAAGATTTTTTGTGTCTTTTTGTAACACCTTAATAAAGTTTATACACTTTTGCATTTATATTATTGTCTTAGTGCTTCTTGATAGGTTATTCAGTAATACAGGTAAAGAGTACAGAACATGTAATACCTCCCTGTACTGTAGGGGGCACTACCAGACACCAGTCAGTGCATACACTTCAGTAATACAGGTAAAGAGTACAGAACATGTAATACCTCCCTGTACTGTAGGGGGCGCTACCAGACACCAGTCAGTGCATACACTTCAGTAATACAGGTAAAGAGTACAGAACATGTAATACCTCCCTGTACTGTAGGGGGTGCTACCAGACACCAGTCACTGCATTCACTTCAGTAATACAGGTAAAGAGTACAGAACATGTAATACCTCCCTGTACTGTAGGGGGCGCTACCAGACACCAGTCAGTGCATATACTTCAGTAATACAGGTAAAGAGTACAGAACATGTAATACCTCCCTGTACTGTAGGGGGCGCTACCAGACACCAGTCACTGCATTCACTTCAGTAATACAGGTAAAGAGTACAGAACATTTAATACCTCCCTGTACTGTAGGGGGCGCTACCAGACACCAGTCAGTGCATACACTTCAGTAATACAGGTATAGAGTACAGAACATGCAATACCTCCCTGTACTGTAGGGGGCACTACCAGACACCAGTCAGTGCATACACTTCAGTAATACAGGTATAGAGTACAGAACATGTAATACCTCCCTGTACTGTAGGGGCGCTACCAGACCCCAGTCAGTGCATACACTTCAGTAATACAGGTAGAGTAGTACAGAACATGTAATACCTCCCTGTACTGTAGGGGGCGCTACCAGACACCAGTCAGTGCATACACTTCAGTAATACAGGTAAAGAGTAGTACAGAACATGTAATACCTCCCTGTACTGTAGGGGGCGCTACCAGACACCGGTCAGTGCATGCATTTCAGCAATACAGGGGTTTTACCAGTGAAATATCCATTCTGTTTGGTCGGTTCTTCCAACCATTGACACGTTTCGCAGATTCCATAGCATTGTATGTTGAGTCTGGTTTCAAGTTACAATGGTCCAGAAAAGACCATTGTATGTCGAAACTATTGTATGTTGAGGGATCACCAATGTTTTGGAGATGTATAAGCTAAAAAAGGCACAGGAAATTTGGTCAGAATTGATGGCAATATGAATGCAGTAATGTATCAACAAATACTGGCGGACAATTTGCACTCGTCATCCAGGAAGCGAAGTATCGGACGTACGTAGATTCCACCATGACAATGATCCAAAACACAAGGCCAAGTCCACTTGTCATTGGCTACAGCAAAATAAAGTGATGGTTCTGGAGTGGTTATCTCGTGACGTCACGACTCCACCCCGTGTGATGTCAAGCCCCGCCCCCTCAATGCAAGTCTATGGGAGGGGGCGTGACAGCCGTCACGCCCCCTCCCATAGACTTGCATTGAGGGGGCGGGGTGTGACGTCACACAGGGGCGGAGTCGTGACGTCACGATCTTCCGTCCCTGTGGTCGGGAGCCAGAGCCTCCAGCGCTTCCGGATCCAGTTACAGGTGGGTGCTGTATGCTATATTGCGGTGGTTCCCAGCAGCGGGATCCCTGTAATCCGACATCTTATCCCCTATTCTTTGGATAGGGGATAAGATCTCTAGGGGCGGCGTACCCCTTTAAGAACTGGGGTATGTAAACTTTTGGTCATTTGGGTAGTTTGTGTAGTGATTATGATTTAAAAAGAGTAAACACAGTTGTTTGACAATAAATGGCTTCAGCCGACCACTGACCGTGAGTGAAAGAAACGTTTTAGTGTTATCATTCATATTCTCTGAACAATGGTTAAGAAATCATAAATTCTGCAAGGGTATGTAAACTTATGAGCCCAACTGTATGATCATGGGGGGGGGGCGCACATATTTGTAAATACTGTTATAAGCAGAAAAATCTCTGGTGAACATTCCCTAGAGTCAGTGCCCGGAGTGACCCCGAAAGAAGGAAACTATAAAGGGGGGATCATCTCCTCTCCTCTGTGTTCTCTTCTGGGGTCAGGTGACCATCAAAAACTGCAGCAAAACTTCATGTGTGTTTCCAACCTAATAATATTTTATACATTTCCCATAATCCATTTTTATCCCAACAGAAAATCCCAGTAAGAATTCTGAGGGAAACTTCATGTTATCCCTGAATGATAAAGGAGAAGATGAAGATATGATGGAGCGCTCCTCAGGAGAAGACCTCCTTACCCCTAATGTCCATCCAGATCTATCCTGTAATAATCTACCTGATCATGAGGAACCTTCACCTGACCAACCACACATTGTTACCACAAGGACAGAGCAGGATCATGGGAAAGGTTTATATTGTGAGGAATGTGGAAGAGAATTTTCAAAAAGATCATCTCTTCTTAAACACCAAAAAAGTCACACAAGAAAGCTGTATGTGTGTTCTGAATGTGGGAAATGCTATAAAAGGCAATCAGCTTTTATTTTACATGAGAGAATCCATACAGGGGAGAAGCCATATTCATGTTCAGAATGTGGGAAATGTTTTAAACGAAAATCATGTCTTTCAGAACATGAGAGAACTCACAAAGGAGTGAATTCATGTTCACAATGTGGGAAATGTTTTATGCAAAAATCGCAACTTTCTAGACACGAGAAAAGTCACAGAGGAGAGAAGCCATATTCATGTTCAGAATGTGGGAAATGTTTTATGAGTAAGTCAGAGCTTGTTATACATGAAAGAATTTACACAGGAGAGAAGCCATATTCATGTTCAGAATGTGGGAAATGTTTTGTGAGTAAGTCACCTCTTGTTATACATGAGAGAATTCACACAGGAGAGAAGCCATATTTATGTTCAGAATGTGGGAAATGTTTTAAAAGTAAGACAGAGCTTGTTGTACATAAAAGAATTCACACAGGAGAGAAGCCATATTCATGTTCTGAATGTGGGAAATGTTTTAAAAGTAAGACAGAGCTTATTAAACATGAGAAAATCCACACCATAGAGAAGCCATATTCATGTTCTGAATGTGGGAAAGATTATAAAACTAAAGGAAGTCTTATTAAACATGAGAGATTTCACACAGGAGAGAAGCTATTTTCCTGTTCAGAATGTGGTAAATGTTGTATAAGTAAGTCAACTCTTGATATACATGAGAGAATTCACACTGGAGAGAAGCCATATTCATGTTCAGAATGTGGGAAATGTTTTATGAGTAAGTCAGCTCTTGTTAAACATGAGATATTTCACAAAGGAAAGAATCCATTTTCATGTTTAGAATGTGGGAAATGTTTTAGGAGTAAGTCAGTTCTTGGTATACATGAGAGAATTCACACAGGAGAGAAGCCATATTCATGTTCAGAATGTGGGAAATGTTTTAAAAGTAAGTCAGAGCTTTTTGTGCATAAGAGAATTCACACTGGAGTGAAGCCATATTCATGTTCAGAATGTGGGAAATGTTATTTAAGCAAATCAAACCTTGTTATACATGAGAGAATTCACACAGGAGAGAGGCCATATTCATGTTCTGAATGTGGGAAATTTTTTAAAAGTAGCACAGAGCTTGTTACACATGAGAGAATTCACACTGGAGAGAAGCCATATTCATGTTCAGAATGTGGAAAATGTTTTAAAACTAAATCACAACTTTCTGTACATGAGAGAAGTCACACTGGAGACTGATAGATGAAATAATAAATGATAAAAATATAATATGGGGAATGGAAATCTGAGATCTCAGGTGACAGTAAAATGTGATGTTTCTAAGTTCTGTTGTGAGAATTAACCCTCGAATAAACTTCATAATGAAACCTAAGCAGAAGCTAAAGCCAACCTCATCTCTTGGTCATCAGCACCTGGGGTCATGTGACCTTTGTAGGTAAATAACGGTAATGAGAAGTAATATGTAATGCTATTGTGTATCATTTAGTAGTGACTTGTAGCTCTACACTACAGTATGATTGGATGATTTCTATGGATGATAATGATTGGTGATTACTATGTATTACCTCGGCCTCATTTCCATTAGAAATATTACTGATTGTATCTCATGTGTCACTTCTGTCCTATCAGGATCAGGACACTTCTGTGTTGTCACCAATAACCCTTAGGCTCGGGTCACACACAGGATTCTGGTCATATTTATCATTGTTTTTCCCTCAGACTGAGCTGCCTGTGCTCCATACAGAAGGTGCTGTCATGGCAGGCCGCCCTACTTGTCAGTGTTTAATGTTAAAAAGTTTTTCTGCTGGTCTTATTTTTTAACTTTTTGTATGTTGCAGGTCCTTTTCTGCCTATTTACCCTCAGACAGAGTTGGCCCTCTTTAATCACCAATTGTTTAAAGGGTTACTCTTCTCCACAGCATCCGGAACATTGAGTTCCTGAACGCTGTGTGCGGGCTTCCGTGTTCGCGCCCGACCCCTCGTGACGTCACGCCCCGTCATGTGACGTCACGTCTCGCCCCCTCAATGCAAGTCTATGGGAGGGGGCGTGATGGCCGTCACGCCCCTCCCATAGACTTGCATTGAGGGTGCGGGACGTGACGTCACATGACGGGATGTGATGTCACGAGGGGGCAGGCGTGAGCACGGAAGCCCGCACACAGCGTTCAGGAACTCAATGTTCCGGACGTTGTGGAGAAGAGTAACCCTTTAACCTGGCGTGCCCCAAGTTGGAATAACAGAGAGCTGTGGCGTCTGGTAAAACACATGCACCAGACTTCCGGTTCCGGACGACAGCCAGGAAGGGCACTCGCCTCATTCCAGGGATCCCGGAGCGTGCAGGGAGCACAGGGGGACTGAGATCGCCGTAAGGATGGCAGCGGCAGACACAAATTCAGGCGGTCCTGCACTGCCTTCCTGAAGGGGCCGCCATCTTCTTCAAGCCTACAGAGCACAGCTGAGGCTGCTTTTGGATTACCCGCCTGCCCGCTCTCACTTGTAAAAGGAGGAGACAGCGACAAGGGACAGTGGCAACAGCCCTATATCAGGCAGCCTCGGGAGTAATAAGGGGCTGCCTTTTGCCATATTCCGCTCCAGCCATGCCACATAGAGGAATTGGCATCTTCTATACAAGAAGGGTCATGTAATACCCCAGCGCTCATCTCCCCCACGGCCTCAGTAGAGAGGCTTCCTCTTAATACCCCCTCTGCCAATAACCACAGCCCATCTCTGCCAGTGACCACTGTCTGCATCTTGACCTACTTATGGACTGCTACCTCACTAAAGGATCCCAACATGGGGGCTCCCCTCAGTGCCTGCACCTCTCTAAGATCCACTTTCTGTCTCAGTTACTTCTAAGGGCACACAGCCCCAACCTGTGGCTATGGATGTTGCAAGTAGCCAGCCGCTGTTTACCCCTGAGGAAGGTGCCCCTGGAGCCCTTCATCTCCCTCCCTTGGTGGGTGCATCGGAGGTCTCTTCTTCCCCCATGGATCTTCAGACCCTGGCTGCAACCTTAGTCAAGCTAATTTCCCTTACTATACAGTCAAACCTTGAAAGCACCATATGCTCGACGCTAACTCAACTGCAAACAGATTTAGGTGCTCAATCGGGTCACCTGGATGAATTGGAACAGCGCATTATCGCTCTGGAAGATGAAAATAGCGGTCTCGATACTAGACTACGCCAAACTGAAACAGATCTCTGCTATGTTAGGGAGAAAATGGAAGACCTAGAGAACAGATCATGCCGCAACAATTTATGTATAGTGGGGTTCTGTGAATCTCTCCTTCCCTCTGACCTACAGGACTATTGTGAAAGTGATTTGTCCAAGTCACTAGGGCTTGCGCTTAAATTCAGAGTGTAGAGAGCTCATCGAGTGGGCCGGGATCAGTTAGCCCCCTCTCAGTCTTGGCAGGCTGAAGATTCCCGCCCTCGGCAAGTCATATTCAAATTGCTGGACTATAATGATAAAGTGGGGCTTCTGAGGGCCTACAGGAAGCGCTCATCCCCACTTACTTTCCATGATAAGAAGGTATTGCTGTTTGAGGCCTTCTTCACAGATGTCTCCAAGCGTCAAAAGGCCTATGGTAAAATCTGCTCTGAACTGTTCAAAGCCAAACTATGTTTTCAACTCTAGTATCTGGCCACCTTGAAGGTATTCTGATGAGATGGCTCCTTCTCTTACCAAACCCCGGCCATGGTGGAGGCCGCCCTACCAGAGCTCTTGAGGGAACCTGCCCGCCTCTCCCGCTGTTCCTCTCATCACTCTTCATCTCCCAAAAACCGGGGTGACCCATCTTGTCACTCCTCTAGACGCAGAAACAGCCGCACAAGATCTCTGAGAGACACCAGGAAGCGTTGCGAATCAGCAAGGAGGCGTAGCAGAAGCAGCCGTCCTCCTCTCCAGACTGCGTATCATTTATGTACTTGTCTCATACTGCCTTTATAGCATGGGGGATAAGCCGCTCTCAGGGGTTCTAGACTTATGGAGGCCCTTATGGCCGCTTTCTTTTTTATTGTCCTTGGGAATCGCTTTATATTGTGCAGTAAGGGGTTCCAGCTGTTAGTTGTTCTATGTTAAATAAATATGATGACTCTTGTTCTTATACACTGGTGGTTATATTCCATTGTGCCTCTTTTGTCCCTCAATAAGGTTGATCCAGTTTTAATCTACTTGCTCGGGGTAGAGGTAGGTGCTTTTCCCCCACCACGTTTCCTTGGGGTTTCCATAAGGCTCCTCCTCCTGTCTCTACTTATTCAGTTCTTTCTCTTGTTTGTCTCCCCCTGGAGGCCCCTCTCTCTTTATTCCTAGCCTAGTTGAGTTGGCTGTATAAGGGGTCCGGGTCGGGAGTTCTGGCTGCCACATGCCTGAAAAATGTAAAGTCCTATTACCCATCACACGACCGTCCTTACTCTATCCTAGGGATCGGGCTGTCTGGGGATTTTTATGTTCCCGTTATTGTTCTCCTTCTGGTTGACTTTGTTTCTTTGTTTTGGTTCTCCTTCTCCCCCTTGTGATTCTCTCACAGTGCAATGTCCACTTGTGCTTTTGTCTCCTAGGAATGGTCAGTTCCATCCACTCTCTCCTTCTCCTACATGTTCTCCGCATGTCCTCCCAACTACCCTCTCTCCTGCGATTCCTACATGTCCATTGTCTGGTTTGGTTTTTCGCCCTATCGCCTAATGCCCAGGGGGATATTTGTTTGCAATGTGTGTGACATGGAATGTTTAGGGACTGCGCTTCCCAAAAGGGCTTGAAGATTCTGTGTTATCTGAAGCGCCTTCGTCCTGATATAGCCCTTTTACCGGAAACTCATTTAATGGAGCAGGATTTTCAGAGGATGCAGGTATACAAGGTGTTGGGCAGTCCAGCGGTGGAAGGCAAATCTAGAGTGGTAACATTGATTAATAAGTTGTTTGCGAACCACATCCTCTCGCATAACAGGGATGATGAAGGGCACCTCTCTCATATCCAATTGGTACATCAGGGTATTGCATATCATATTTATAATGTTTACCCTCCTAATGGTGATAACTCTTCCTTTCAATCTCTAGCAGATAAGGTTACTGGTTCTAGTGGACCACTGACCATCCTGGGAGGGGACTTAAATACGGTGGTCTACCCACAACTGGACCATAGGCGTTCAGTCCCCACATCCACCGCCCCACGTCAGAGGGGCAGAGTTCTCCCCCCTTACTTAAAGCAAACGGGACTGATAGATTCTTGGCGAAATTTTCATCCGGACGGGTGTGAGTACACGCACTTGTCACACGTACACAGCTCCTGGTCTCGCATTGACCATTTCCTGGTTAGTCCCTTACTGTGCTCCCGTGAACATACGGGACCTGGTCATTTCGGATTAATGAACCAATTGTTAAGAATAGAATTTCTAATACAATTATTCATTGGTGAATTTTTGAGTGCATGTACTCACTGCCAATGTTTTTCTATTTAGGTGTGTATTGAAAGCGCAACTGTCATGGAAATTATACCCCCCAGACTAATAACATGATAGTATAGATGATGATACGTGTAATGCAGCTGTACTTTTGGCTGCTGTTTATCCCTCTTTATCAGCAGGAAAATAGTTTTATCGTGCGGTCAGCAACAGACTGATAGGCGTGGCTGAGGATCATAAAGCCCCACCTCCACCACGCCTACCCCCTGTAAGTGAGTGCTGGACCACTGTATGATTGACACACAGGTCCCCACCCCCCGATGTCCATGATATGAAATACAGTGCCCCTACTCCTCTTCTTTCTTCTCATGGTGCCGGAGACGCGCTGCTTCTGCTTTAAATATAGGCAGAGAGCTCGCTCCCTGCCTCTAGCACTGCGCAGGCGCACTGAGCTGGCGGCAGACAACGGGAGCGAGCTCTCTGCCTGTAGTGAGAGCAGAAGCAGCACGTCTCTGGCACCATGAGAAGAAAGAAGAGGAGTACGGGCACTGTATTTCATATAACATAAAGGTGCACATTATATGTATAGGCTCAGTGGAGTCATGCCGGCCCGCACATCATGGACATCGGGGGGTGGGGACCTGTGTGTCAATCACACAGTGGTCCAGCGCTCACTTACAGGGGGTAGGCATGGCGGAGGTGGGGCATTACAATCCCCAGCCACGCCTATCTGTCTGTTGCTGACCGCACGATAAAACTATTTTGCTGCTGATAAAGAGTGATAAACAGCAGCCAAAAGTACAGCTGCATTACACGTATCATCATCTATACTATCATGTTATTAGTCTGGGGGGTATAATTTCCATGACAGTTGCGCTTTAAATAGAGAATTACGGGAGATAGAATTAACCTTAGTACTGGTGTTCTTCACAATTTGCAGAGGATAACCCCCTATCTAAAAACCTTTTTTTTTTCCATTTCATCAGCTTGTTTCTGGTATATCTCTTAATCCTGAGCATCTGGCTAAATGGAATGGTGTCTTTTGTTTGGGGAGGATGGGATGAATTGTAGTGTTGGACAGCATTTCTAGCAATAGCCTTTCTGAAACCTGATGTTTAAAGATTCCCCTCTACTACCTAAATTTAAACGTCCAGGAATTCAAGACTCTGATCTCCAAATTCAGAAGTGAATCTAATATTGACATCACTTATATCATTCAAATAAGTAATTAATTCCTGGAACAGACAAAAAAAATGTCATCCATATATCTCAAAAATTATTTGATGTGACTCACAAAGGGGTTAAATGGAGAAAACACAAAATTCCTCTAAAAAATCCCTAAAAAAAACATTTGCATAAGAGCATGAAATGGGCGTGCCCATAGCTGTACCATTTTGTTGAGATTTGTTGCCCGAATCTAAAACTGTTATAAGTGAGAATGAACTTGATGGACTCTATGATATCTATGAAATCCTGGGATTTGTTAGTGCACTCCAGAAACGTCATCATTGCCTGTACAACCGCATCATAAGGGATGCGGGTGTACAGGCTCTCGACGTCTATGGAGGCCAGCCTGTATTCTAGGTGCCAGTGGAAATCTTCCAGGGCAGTAATAAAATCCCCGGTGTCCCTTAGAAATGTTGGAATGATCTTTAACAAAGGGGACACCAACCACTCAACATTTTTTTGAAAGAAATTCGGTGGGGGCTCTGATGCATGCTACGATGGGTCTCCCTGGTGGGGGGATGCTGTTTCTTGTGTATTTTTGGCAGCATGTACCATCTCGGCTTACGAGGGTTTTTTGGTAATAATTTTTTGGCTGATAGTTTTTTTTCAGTGAATTTTCTGAGTAGGATTTTCAATCCATCTAAGACCTTCCTAAATATAAATTTTTACACTGTGAGCAGTGCAGGTCTTAGAATAAAGTCCTAGAGGTGGTGGCCGGATGATGGGACCCAATAAAAGGACAAGAAGAAGAATGCCGGCAATGGGAGAAGAAGAGAAGAATGAAAGGAAAAGAGAGAAAAGTGGAAAAGGCAACAGGAAGAGGAAGAAACCTCACGAATCCAACACCACCAACTACCCCCTACAGGAAGGAAGAAGGAAGGGTCTGGATGAGGTTATGTAGAGAGGGCAAAATCTCAAGCCAGGGACCCCACAGGAGATGGTGTTTCTTAATGACGTCCCTACTAAGACCCAAGAAAGAGACCACTGAGCATGCCGGAGGGGAATCCGTGCTGATTATAATAGGGGTCAGGGGAATAAAGGTCTGAACAGGTCAGGTAGGTAGTACCCACGTGGGCTATGGATGCCATGATTGGCGGCAGTGTAGATAGGAAATGTCTCTTATGTGGTCTGCCATCTCTCCCACAATCTGTGTTAACCTTTTGAAGCCATAGAAAGATTAAATGGAAATTGGGAATGTTGATCATGTCCCTGAAGCCTTACGGCCACTCTCAGGCCCCTCTGGTCTTCCTGTCTGTAGACACATTGTAGTACACACCTTATATGTCCAATACTGACATGAAACATCCGAGGTACAGAAGGTTTACTGTGGAGTTTATAGTTTCCAGTTAAAATTTTATGTTTTTGTTTAGTTCCTTTAAATCTATGATCATCCTGAAGTCTAAATTTGAGATAAAAACAAAAAGTTACCAACAAAATGTTATTTCCTGTAGTCTGTAGGCAGCACAATAACAAATGGGTTAAAGCCCCCTGGATACATCACACAGAGTCAGGATAATAGAATTAATCAATAAAGCCTCTGTCACGATGCCGGCTGGCAGGTAGTGGATCCTCTGTGCCAGAGAGGGATTGGCGAGGACCGCGCTAGTGGACCGGTTCTAAGTCACTACTGGTTTTCACCAGAGCCCGCCGCAAAGCGGGATGGTCTTGCTGCGGCGGTAGTGACCAGGTCGTATCCACTAGCAACGGCTCACCTCTCTGACTGCTGATGATAGGCGAGGTACAAGGGAGTAGACAGAAGCAAGGTCGGACGTAGCAGAAGGTCGGGGGCAGGCGGCAAGGTTCGTAGTCAGGGTGGATAGCAGAAGTTCTGGTACACAGGCTTTAGACACACAAAACGCTTTCACTAGGCACAAGGGCAACAAGATCCGGCAAGGGAGTGCATGGGAGGAGGTCAGATATAGTCAGGGACCAGGTGGAAGCCAATTAAGCTAATTGGGCCAGGCACCAATCATTGGTGCACTGGCCCTTTAAGTCTCAGGGAGCTGGCGCGCGCGCGCCCTAGAGAGCGGAGCCGCGCGCGCCAGCACATGACAGCAGGGGACGGGAACGGGTAAGTGACCTGGGATGCGATTCGCGAGCGGGCGCGTCCCGCTGTGCGAATCGCATCCCCAACGGCCGTGACAGTGCAGCGCTCCCGGTCAGCGGGACTGACCGGGGAGCTGCAGGGAGAAAGACGCCGTGAGCGCTCCGGGGAGGAGCGGGGACCCGGAGCGCTAGGCGTAACAGTACCCCCCCCCTTAGGTCTCCCCTTTTTTTTGTCCGGTGACTGCCTCCCCTGGGATGAGGACACCGGGAAGGAATGGATGGTTTCCTCAATGGCAGGCAGTACAGCAGGAGTGGGAATGGGGAGGGAGGGCAGAGGGCGAGGCCTGGCACGGGGCAGTGTGACACCAGGACGAGGGCCAAGAGGAGGCACCGAGGCTTGCCTGAGTGGACTGGGAGGGGGGGAGAGGCATTTTCTGTGGCAGGCAGAGTCCCTAACGACCTTAGGGGGACCGGATACAGGAGGAACCACAGGGTCACGGCAGGGAGTACTGGGAACCGGTTTAAGGCAGTCCTTGGAACAAGAGGGACCCCAACTCTTGATCTCCCCAGTGGACCAGTCCAGGGTTGGGGAATGGTGTAGAAGCCAGGGTAGTCCAAGGAGAATTTCGGAAGTGCAATTGGGAAGGACCAAAAATTCAATTTTCTCGTGATGAGGTCCGATGCACATTAGGAGGGGCTCCGTGCGGTAACGCACGGTGCAATCCAACCTGGCTCCGTTGACCGCGGAAATGTGGAGTGGCTTGACAAGACGGGTCACCGGAATGCGGAATTTATTCACCAAGGACTCCCGAATAAAATTCCCAGAGGCACCAGAGTCCAGGCAGGCCACGGCTGAGAGGGAAGAGCTGGCTGAAGTAGAAATCCGTACAGGCACCGTGAGACGTGGAGAAGCCGACTTAGCATCAAGAGACGCCACACCCACGAGAGCTGGGTGCGAGCGTGCGTTTCCCAGACGTGGAGGACGGATAGGGCAATCCACCAAAAAATGTTCGGTACTGGCACAGTACAGACAAAGATTCTCTTCCTTACGGCGATTCCTCTCTTCCAGGGTCAGGCGAGACCGATCCACTTGCATGGCTTCCTCGGCGGGAGGCCTAGGCGCAGATTGCAGTGGAGACTGTGGGAGAGGTGTCCAGAGATCTAAGTCTTTTTCCTGGCGGAGCTCTTGATGTCTCTCAGAAAAACGCATGTCAATGCGAGTGGCTAGATGAATGAGTTCATGCAGGTTAGCAGGAGTTTCTCGTGCGGCCAGAACATCTTTAATGTTGCTGGATAGGCCTTTTTTAAAGGTCGCGCAGAGGGCCTCATTATTCCAGGATAGTTCAGAAGCAAGGGTACGGAATTGTATGGCGTACTCGCCAACGGAAGAATTACCCTGGACCAGGTTCAGCAGGGCAGTCTCAGCAGAAGAGGCTCGGGCAGGTTCCTCAAAGACACTTCGAATTTCCGAGAAGAAGGAGTGTACAGAGGCAGTGACGGGGTCATTGCGGTCCCAGAGCGGTGTGGCCCATGACAGGGCTTTTCCAGACAGAAGGCTGACTACGAAAGCCACCTTAGACCTTTCAGTAGGAAACTGGTCCGACATCATCTCCATGTGCAGGGAACATTGCGAAAGAAAGCCACGGCAAAACTTAGAGTCCCCATTAAATTTGTCCGGCAAGGACAGGCGGAGGCTAGGAGTGGCCACTCGCTGCGGAAGGGGTGCAGGAGCTGGCGGAGGAGATGATTGCTGCTGAAGTTGCGACTGAAGTTGGTGCACAATGGTGGACATTTCCGACAGCTGGTGGGTTAGATGGGCGATCTGTCGGGATTGCTGGGCGACCACCGTGGTGATATCAGAGATATAAGGCAGAGGGACCTCAGCGGGATCCATGGCCGGATCTACTGTCACGATGCCGGCTGGCAGGTAGTGGATCCTCTGTGCCAGAGAGGGATTGGCGAGGACCGCGCTAGTGGACCGGTTCTAAGTCACTACTGGTTTTCACCAGAGCCCGCCGCAAAGCGGGATGGTCTTGCTGCGGCGGTAGTGACCAGGTCGTATCCACTAGCAACGGCTCACCTCTCTGACTGCTGATGATAGGCGAGGTACAAGGGAGTAGACAGAAGCAAGGTCGGACGTAGCAGAAGGTCGGGGGCAGGCGGCAAGGTTCGTAGTCAGGGTGGATAGCAGAAGTTCTGGTACACAGGCTTTAGACACACAAAACGCTTTCACTAGGCACAAGGGCAACAAGATCCGGCAAGGGAGTGCATGGGAGGAGGTCAGATATAGTCAGGGACCAGGTGGAAGCCAATTAAGCTAATTGGGCCAGGCACCAATCATTGGTGCACTGGCCCTTTAAGTCTCAGGGAGCTGGCGCGCGCGCGCCCTAGAGAGCGGAGCCGCGCGCGCCAGCACATGACAGCAGGGGACGGGAACGGGTAAGTGACCTGGGATGCGATTCGCGAGCGGGCGCGTCCCGCTGTGCGAATCGCATCCCCAACGGCCGTGACAGTGCAGCGCTCCCGGTCAGCGGGACTGACCGGGGAGCTGCAGGGAGAAAGACGCCGTGAGCGCTCCGGGGAGGAGCGGGGACCCGGAGCGCTAGGCGTAACAGCCTCTAAGTTTTCCCCTATAAAGCCAATCACCAAACAAGAAGACAGTGGATTTTTTATGTAGCAATAGAAGCTATCACAGGTGGGGAGCTTGTGCTGCCTACGAACTACAGGAAATGAAAATGTAAATTTTTGTTTTCCTGTTCACTCTACGGTAATATAATAATAAATGGCACCTGAAAAGCAGTACCTTAAGATGGTGGGACAGATAACGCCAATGAGAAGACTTTGAGCCTCTGTTGTTAGTGTCTAGCCTGAAATGTGACAGTAAATTACTTTACAGAATTCATCCAATGGAACATTCTCTGGCTTAGCCTAGAAGATGGTGCTGGAACAAACCTTTAAAGGGGTACTCCCATGGAAAACTTTTGTTTTTAAATCAACTGGTGCCAGAAAGTTAAACAAATTTCTAAATTACTTCTATTAAAAATTCTTAATCCTTCCAGTACTTTTTAGGGGCTGTATACTACAGGGGAAATGCTGTTCTTTTTGGATTTCTATTATGCCACGACCATTGCGCTCTGCGGACCTCTGCTGTCCATTTTCTGAACCGTCCAGAGCAGGAGAAAATCCCCCTAGCAAACATATGCTGCTCTGGACAGTTCCTAAAATGGACAGCAGAGGTCATCAGAGAGCACTGTGGTCGGGACATAATAAAAATCCAAAAAGAAAAGCATTTCCTCTGTAGTTTACAGCCCCCCCCCCCAAAAAAAAAGAACACCCATTTTGGAAACTACACCCCTCAAGGAATGTAACAAGGGGTGCAGTGAGCATTTACACTGACGTTTGACTGATTTTTGGAACAGTGGGCTGGGAATATGAAATATTAGATTTCTTATTTTCTTGGACCACTGTTCCAAACATCTGTCAGACACCTGTGGGGTGTAAATACTCACTGCACCTCCCTTTTGTCTAGGACAGCACTGATCACCTTTATTTTCAAGGCCTCTGGGTCACCAGAGACTTAAATGGGCCAGAAAAGCTGTGATTCACCAATCAGAATTGAGGGTCTCTCAGGACCCCCATGGCCGATATGCCGGGGTGGCTGCTATTAGATAACAGCATCCTTGCCACCTCATTGACTCCCTCCTGCATTGATGAGTATTTTATTTTTACCAATGTAGGTTCTGTCCCATCTGGGGCCATTTTGTGGGAGGCTCGTGAGGCTGTAGTTCGCGGGCACTGCATTTCTCTGATACTCTGGCTCAGACTAGGGAGCTTACAGCAGAAATAGGGAGGCTAGAGGCTCTGTTAGTGGCTGCCCCTTCTCTCTCGGTGCTGCGGAGGCTGGTGACGGCTAGGGCCCGTTTAGGGGACTTGGACCTTCGAAAAGTGGAGTGCAATAAAGTGCACACTATGTTGGTGAAAACGCTCCGTGAGTGGGCCATTGTCCAGTCGCCCTCAGCATTGAGAGGCACGATGGGTTGTCTCCGCTATCACCCCAATGATGTTTCTAAGATTTTTCATGACTATTACTCCAAATTGTACTCCCTTCCCTCTGGATCCGGCTGAGCCTACCCATGCATTGCAGTCTTTCCTTTTCTGTCCGCTACCCTCTTTGACGGCTGCGGAGCGGGAATCTTTAAATGCTCCAATCACTTTTAAAGGAAAACTCACATATTTTCTCCCACACTATCCACAGGTATTGGTGGATAGTGTGGGAGACGCTGATTAAAACGAGCCCTACCTTGGTCTGATCCGCGCCGCCGTTCGCCCGCAATTGTAGTTTTAATCTCTGTGTATATCCTGCTGTAACTGGCAAAGGCGGGGCTTCTGCGGGCTAACGAACACTGACGTCAGCGCCGCTCATGAATATTCGGCACTGACGTCTGTGTCCGTTAGTCCACAGAAGCCCCGCCTTTGCCAGTTACAGCAGGATATACACAGAGATTAAAACTACAATTGCGGGCGAACGGCGGCGCGGAACAGACCAAGGTAGGGCTCGTTTTAATCAGCGTCTCCCGCACTATCCACCAATACCTGTGGATAGTGCGGGAGAAAATATGTGACAGTTTTCCTTTAAGGAATTGGAGGACATACTTAATGGGGTACTCTGCCCCTAGACATCTTATCCCCTATCCAAAGGATCGGGGAAAAGATGTCTGATAGCGGGGGTCGGGGCGTGACGTCACACGGGGGTCGAGGCGTGACGTCACGATCTTCCGTCCCCGTGGTCGTGAGGCATTAAGCTGAGAACCTCCAGCGCTTCCGGAAGCAGTTTCAGGTATGCTGCATGCTATATTGTGGGGGTCCCCAGCGGCAGGACCCCCGCTATCAGACATCTTATCCCCTATCTTTTGGATAGGGGATAAGATGTCTATGTGCGGAGTACCCCTTTAAGTTGCTGCCATCGGGGTTCTCGCCTGGACCTTAGGGTTTTACCTATTTATATTATAAAACTTTTGCCCTCCCCCTCCCCAATTGATTGCTAAATTGATCCCCTTGTTTAATATCTTCATGGATGGGTCTGGCATCCCGCAAACTTTCCTTCATTCCTATATTACTCTTAACCTGGATATGATCCTCATGTTGCGCTAGCTATAGGCCTATTGCTCTCCTCAACTCTGATTTGAGGCCGGAAGAAGTGCATTTTTACACGAAACTTACCGGTTTGTAGCCTTTGAGCCTCCCGTCTCCCTCCTATGGTCTCTTCAAGATGTGGTCTTAGAACGCGGTGAGTTTGCTGGACTTCTCTATTATTGCTGTATTTAGGGACTGTTCCTTTTCCAAGCACCACCGTGTTACCATTATATTTCATATAGACTGTGGCTTACCGGACTCACCATGCTTTTCATGGTTGCACATTAAGGTATATCGTTGTCAGGTGCCTCCACATCTCTTTTCTTGTTTATTCCTCTGATTTAAAAGTGTTCACCAGACTTCTATACGTCTAAAGGAGAGAGTATAGGAAGGCCTGTAGAGACTCAAGGGTTAATGGTGTCCGCTAGACGGATATAACAAAGTGAGACCGACCAAATAGAGATATGCCGGGCAGTGGTGCTAGGATAAAGACAAAGATAGACTAGAATACAGTGTGTATCAAAGAAAATAAAGTATATCTGCACTCACCACCGGGATCGGCTATCGGCGCTCCTACATAGAGTTATCCACGGGACCGAGACTGCAGAGACGTTGTTAGCGCTCAGAGGCTATAACCGGTTATTTCGCGCATTCGCGCTTCATCCGGCCTTGAGGCCGGATGAAGCGCGAATGCGCGAAATAACCGGTATAGCCTCTGAGCGCTAACAACGTCTCTGCAGTCTCGGTCCCGTGGATAACTCTACGTAGGAGCGCCGATAGCCGATCCCGGTGGTGAGTGTGGTTCACCAGACTTCTGGCGACACGGCTTTGTTCTTATTTCACTTCCGTTGTGCATAAGGACCCGGTGGGTTTTATCCCCCATCGTCAGGGTGGAGACAACACAAGAAGAGTAGTGGACTTATAGACATTGTCAATCGGAACAGGCCCTTTTCCTTAGTTTAGATGCTGAAAAGGCTTTTGATAGACTGGGATGGCCCTTTTTCTTTGCCACTCTCTCAAAATTTGTGATTTCAGGACGTTTCCTCTCTGCCCTGTCTGGTTTATACTCTAGTCCCACTGTTCCGTTAAACTGCCCTGTTACGTCCCCTACTTTCCCTCTCCGCAATGGGACCCATCAGGGGTGTCTGCTTTCCCCCTTGGTTTTTGCCCTCTGTATTGAGCCTCTGGCCACTATGATTTGAGAGAATGCAGTTGTGGTGTCGGTTGAGGGTAATGTGCAGTTAACCTTTTCGTGACGCCAGGGCACCGTTAGCCTATACACGGACCGAGGTTGAGACAGCTTCTCCTGTGCCAGGCATGGGGCAATAAATACTCCAACGCAAGGTTCCGGATAACTTGCTTTACTAAGGCAGGATAGATGGTAAATCCTTTACAGCTCAGATTGGTGCAAAAGGAGGTGCAGGGTAAACCTTGGAAGCCTACTGCCTTGCTGGGACTTGTAGTTGCTTGTGCTGTGCTGTATGGTGACTGACTTTCTGAATGGCAACCCACGCTGACTTTGGTGCTGCAGACTGACTCAATGACTGACTGACTTGGATCCCCAGGACTTAGTGCTTACCGCTAGGCTTTGATGTTCACTTGAACGCAGGGGATATTCTTTAGACGATGCGGGGGTTGCAGGATTAGACTTGTAGATTGAGGCCTCCGCAGAACACCTCACACTCTCTTCAGACTTCCTCCAGGCTGTACCTCAGGCAGGTGTAGCTAGCTGTGTGATCAGGAAAGAACTGCAACTAAACTGGCTAACTCCTCCCCCCCCCCTACACTACACATGGGGCAATTTGGAGGATTCCCATTGGGGCAGACAGGTCACATGCTTTACTCATGCACACAGGTTTTAAGGTAACAGTAACATAGAACATTCCAGAACATTAACCATAGCATAACATTACATTATAAGGAGTCCTGAGTAGTGTGGGACCAAGATGGAGACACAACGTAGTACTTTTGAGAATACTGATAGTATCACAGATAACGGACTTCCACTTAAAGTGTTATTTAAAGAGGTATTCCGGCGCTAAGACATCTTATCTCCTATCCAAAGGTTGGAGTGGGATATGGTGGGACTAACGGTTACCACCATCTGTATGCACGCTGCTTGTGCCACTGGAGTTGGGACTGTTGTTGCCCATTGGGTCGGCCCAACCTCTGCAACAGCAGGAGTAGGCAGGGGCACATCTGTTTTAGACTCTGTTGCTCCTCGACTCGCTGCATACTTGGGAGCGTTGAGCGCCATATTGGGTAGTAGAGGCTCCCTTTTCAATTCTCCCTTCGCCTTAGGAGATAACAGGCGAAATGGGTAAGAGTCCCAATCCCAATTCTTGAGACGAGTCACAGCTGCCCATTCCCCTCTGGCACAGGAGTGTACTCCACAACCTCCCCGCTCTCTAGGGAGTGAACATGAGGTGGAAGATAGTCCCACTTGACCTCCCTGCGTTTGACTAGTACAGTGCCACTGTGGTAGCAGTCCATCAAGGTGCCATATTCCCTGTTTTTATCAAATTTTACGATGGCTCGTCGCCTGACCATGGGTGGCTCTCTGGGTCTGGGGTGGTCTAGCATCAAGATGTAAAGATGCTCGAGGTGTTTAGTGTGCCTCTGTTGCACTTGTCGCACTTCATAGGGTAACTCTTTATTGTGGAGCTCCTGACTCCTTTGTTCCCTCAGCTCCTGTACGATGGCTGCCATTCGGGACTCTCATTCAGCCCTCTCTGGCAAGGCTACAGGGATTGGGGGGTTCTCCTTTCTGGGTAGGGGCAGGGTGACTTGGGACATGGTACGGGCCTTGGGACCTGGGGCGCTAACTCAGGGCTGGAGGGCATGGACAGGGTAGAGAAATCGGCTTCCATCGGGGTACTCATGCTTGACTCCTCGGTGGCGATCTTGGCCCAGGATCCCCAGGTCCGGTGGTGTGGAGACAACCGCATTGGTGATTCCCCTCTGGATGATGGTGGAGTCCCTCGGGCATTCCGCTGACTGGAGTCACTGGCCAGCTACCATCTCTCTCGGAGAGTGGAACATGTAGACACCGCTCCTCCACAGGCAGCTACTGGAGATGATCCACCAACTCTTTCAACACTTTCGACATCACTAGCGCTACACGCCATTCTGGAACTCTCGGACACTCGTGATTCAGCCATCTTGCTGCTCGCACTTGCTTCCAGTGATCTGAAGAGGTCAGTCTGGGCTTATTTTGCGCTCTTTTCATGGACTCCATTAACTCTTGCAGGAGCGGCACCAACTGTATGACGCAGCATAGCTTCTGCATGTACTTTACACATGGCGAACTCAGACTTGGTACTTTCACAGTGCGTCTTAGGCTGGTTTCACTCAGCCGTTTGCCCCCGTTCCGTTTAAAAAAATAAAATAAAAACGCATTAAAAAAACGGATATAAATGGCTGATCAAACAGGTATCCGTTTTGAACCGTTTTTAATAAAAAAAAAAAAAATTTAAGGATGAAAAATCAGCCACCTACAGACTCCTGCAGCCAGGACTACTACTACTCCCATCATGGAACAGACTTGTTTCCATGGTGGGAGTAGTAGTTCCTAGCTGCAGGAGTCTGCCGGTGGCTGGGGGGACTACATTAGTGCTTGTACTACTACCCCCATCATGCAACATACTCTGTTCCATGATAGGGGTAGTAGTACAGGGGCTGTGGGACTGATCGCACCAGGTCTCACTTCTGAGACCCGATCCGATCAGAAGTTCTTAAGCAGGGGATCGGGCGGGATGGTCCGCAACTCTGCGATGTACGATGTATTTTACTTTCATTTTTAAATTCCCCGCAGGGAGCTCTGAATGGCCGGTACTGAGGCTAATCATGGCTCCCGGGAACGTTTTTAAAATGGACAATGTATATTAAAAGCGCTGTGGGGGGCAAGATATATAGCACTATATTTATCTAGCCCCCCAGCGCATTTATAAAGATATAACCCCCGCCAGCGCAAAAATATATACCCCCACAGTATGTATATGTGACCCTCCGCCGGCGCATTTATAATGTAACCCCTGCAGGCGCATTTATAATTATATACCCCCGCTGGCGCAATTATCAATATATACCCCCCGCCGGCACAATAATCAATATATACCCCCTGCCGGCGCATTTGTCATAATGCAGCGCTATCTGTGAAAAGCATTTTACGCGCAGAGCATTGCACCAGCCGCCACCGGCGCGATGCTGCTGATAGAATACTATTCATACATAGTGCTGCAGGGGCATAATATATAGAAGTGCTGTGGGGGGCAGATAATACTATATATGTGGCACCCCACAGCACTTCTATATATTATGCCCCTGAATAGTATTCTATCAGCAGCATCGCGCCGGTGGCGGCTGGTGCGATGCTCTGCGCGTAAAATGCTTTATACAGATAGCGCTGCATTATGACAAATGCGCCAGCGGGGGGTTACATAAATGCACCGGCGGGGGGGTCTATATTGATAATTGCGCTGGCGTGGGGTATATAATTATAAATGCGCCTCCGGGGGTTACATTATAAATGCGTCGGGGGGGGGGGTCACGTATATATACTGCAGGGGTATATATTTTTGCGCTGGCGGGGGTTATATCTTTATAAATGCGTTGGGGGCTAGATATATAGGTGTACACGGCCTGACGAAGCGCCAGTGGGCGTGATACAGTCTGTGGCCGGCGTCTGAGACTTCCCCCGTACCATCTACCGCCTCCCCGCTATGGAAGACCGCGACTGAAGTGGGCTTTTCCTGCCTTTGGATACAGGTCACGGACGTGAGTGCTCCGTTTCTTTTTTCTTTTTGCTACATTAAACAGGCGGATCTTATTATTCCAAAAAACTGTGGAAATGAGGATTTAAATGATACCACGAAAAAAAAGAGGAGAGAAAGATGATGAAATCAATCATAATAATAATAAAAATCTAAATAAATTTAAGTCCAACTTTATAAGTAACTATAATTGTGGAGCAACTGAGGTTAGAAATATCCTGAAACGCAATTGGTCCATTATTTGTAGCGATCCCGTCGTAAAAGATATTGTACCTGTGACCCCTGGAGTGACATTCAGGCGGTCTAGAAATGTACAAACTTTAGTAGCCCCCGACAGGTAAAAAAATGGTATTGATATGATCCAAATATTTCCTGACTTAAAGGGGTTATCCAGGAAAAAACTTTATATATATATATATATATATATATATATATATATATATATATATATATATATATATATGTATCAACTGGCTCCAGAAAGTTAAACAGATTTGTAAATTACTTCTATTAAAAAATCTTAATCCTTTCAGTACTTATGAGCTTCTGAAGTTAAGGTTGTTCTTTTCTGTCTAAGTGCTCTCTGATGATACGTGTCTCGGGAACTGCCCAGTTTAGAAGCAAATCCTCATAGCAATCCTCTTCTAAACTGGGCGGTTCCCGAGACACGTGTAATCAGAGAGCACAGAAAAGAACAACCTTAACTTCAGAAGCTCATAAGTACTGAAAGGATTAAGATTTTTTAATAGAAGTAATTTACAAATCTGTTTAACTTTCTGGAGCCAGTTGATATATATATAAAAAAGTTTTTTCCTGGAATACCCCTTTAATGAAGCAATAGAAAATGTTCGGTTATCACTTGTAGGATTATATATCTATATGAATTTTTTATTAATTTTTTATATTATATATTATTAATTATTTGGATTTCTTACTGTATACATTATATATTTTGTTGGTATAAGTTCTTATATATTTTTATACACGTTTTGTAATATTTTTAATTTTAGTTTTTGCATCTTGGTAATTATATCAATTGTCGGTTGTAGATGTCAACTACACATTGCGATTTGCCACGGGGTTCGCATTACTGCGACCGCTTGTTACAACTTGCAATGTGGGTTAGAATAGGCCCACAAGGGGTTAATATCCTTGGTCCTTTGTGCTATTAAATAAGGGGTTAATTCTTACCTTTTATAAGCATGTTGTTGTACCTTCCTTGTCATGCGTGAAGAAGCTGCGCATGCGCATCGAAACACGTTGCCTCTCGGTCATTAAAGTCCTTTTGTATCCTCCACGCCTTGTCTTGGTCGGTCAGCGCCGTGTGAGACGGATTCTTTCCCTGAAGCGATTTCTCCCAACAGCGTAGTGTCCAGAACATGGAGGCGCTACCAGGAGCCTTGCAAAATTACCTCCAGCAGGCCACAAATGTGCACGTGTCCACTCAAACGTTCAACAGACTCCATGAGGGGGGTATGAGGGCCCGGCGTCCACAGGTGGGGGTTGTGCTTACAGCCCAACACCAAGCAGGACGTTTGTCATTTGCCAGAGAACACCAAGATTGGCAAATTGGCCATTGGTGCCCTGTGCTCTTCACAGATGAAAGCAGGTTCACACTGAGCACATGTGACAGACGTGACAGAATCTGGAGATGCTGTGGAGAACGTTCTGCTGCCTGCAACATCCTCCAGCATGACCGGTTTGGTGGTGGGTCAGTAATGGAGTGGGGTGGCATTTTTTCAGGGGGCTGCACACCCTTCCATGTGCTTGCCAGAGGTAGCCTGACTGCCATTAGGTACCGAGATGAGATCCTCAGATCCCTTGTGAGACCATATGCTGGTGCGGTTGGGTTCCTCCTAATACAAGACAATGCTAGACCTCATGTTTCTGGAGTGTGTCAGCAGTTCCTACAAGAGGAAGGCATTGATGCTATGGACTGGCCGCCCGTTCCCCTGAATCCCATTGAGCACATCTGGTACGTCTCGCTCCATCCACCAACATTGCCACGTTGCACCACAGACTGTCTGCGCATGCTGGGATTTGTAGTTTTGCAACATCTGGAGGGCCACACTTTTGTGACCACTGGTCTGCTGCCTGCCCCTAGCTTTTTATGGGTAGCAGTTTATTTATTTATTTTGCACTTTTTTGGGGGGCGTATGTGGTCCGTGCCACCAGTGACTGTTCTGATCTGTGTGGCCGCACCGTACCCCGTGTGCCGACAGCGCTGATTGCTGATCATTTATTTATTACTGATCAGCACTTTTTTGCGGTACAGGGATTTTTTTTTGTTTTTCTTTTTTTGGGGGGGGGACTTTGCAGTCCGGCCACACAGCGCAGAACAGTCTCTGGTGGCACGGACCACAAACACCTACAAAAAAAAAAAAAAACCTGCACCCCATAAAAGTGCTGATCAGTAACAATTCACTGATCAGCAATCAGCACAGTCTGCACACAGGGTACGGTCTGGCCACACAGGGCAGAACAGTCGCTGTTGGCACGGACCGCAAAAACTCCACAAAAAGTGGGGGAAAAAAGCCGACAGTAAACATCAAAATCACTACACTATACTACACATTGAAATAAAGTGAAAACACTACGGTTTGAACACGTACCCCCCCCCCCCCCCCATAAAATATAAATACCCCAAAGGTGTTTCGGTCTCAGAGGCATACGCCATCCACTTGACTCCGACACCGAGACCACCAATGTGAAAGAGGAGAAAGACCCCACATTTTTTCCTACTTCCCCTCGTCATCATCCAGTGATGATGAGCCCCCAGAAGGCGGCGCCGCAGGGCAATGCCAGTAAATGTCCCCCATACTAGTGACCCTGTCCCCTATCCAATTCCCCATCTCCCCACATAGGTGATGCTGCCTGGACCCCAGTCCGGACGGTTTCGAGCCACTGATTTCGGAGTTTGTTGACCGCCCAGGAATCCAAATTGACCCCACAGTCCTCACTGAAATAGACTTTACGCTTTTTTTAGTGAGGACTTTGTCAATTTGATGGCGGCTCAAGCAAACCTTTGCGGCCCAGCACCCCGATGCTTTCTTATGCACACGGCAGAATTTCTGCTACAGATATTTCTGCAGCGGAAATCCCAATCCTGGAGTCCGCAGTAAGCATAGACATGTCTATTCTTTCTGCGGAGTCCACACAGAAATGCATTGCCGTCTATGAGACAGTGCACTTCCCAGCACTTATAGTGTCGGCATGTTCTTCCAGTGCTCCGCTGTCGATGGAAAGTTTGCATGTGAACATTCCACCGGATGAACCTAGCCTCAGCTGCCCTTATGCAAATCAATAATTCAGGCCTCAAAGGCGCATGGCGCTCTCTCACTCCAGAGCCCTGTAGAATTTCAAGGCAACAGTTTAGGGCCACATATGGGGTATTTCTGTACTCGGGAGAAATTGTGTTACAAATTTTGGGCTTTTTCCCTTTTACCACCTCTGAAAAGGAAAAGATTGGGGCTACACCAGCATGTTTGTTTGAAAAAAAAATTTTTACACTAACATGCTGGGTTTTTCCTTAATTTTTCATTTTAGCACAAGGTCTGACAGATTTTTGGAACAGTGGTCCGTGAAAATTTAAAATGTAATTTTTCATTTGTACAGCCAACTGTTCCAAAGATCTGTCAAACGCCAGTGGGGTGTAAATGCTCACTGAACCCCTTATTGCATTCCTTGAGGGGTGTCATTTCCAAAATGGGGTCACATGTGGGGGGGTCCACTGTTCTGGCAGCACGAGGGGCTTTGTAAAAACATATGACCCCCAACTTGAATTCCAACCAAATTCTCTCTCCAAAAGCTCAATGGCGCTCCTTCTCTTCTGAGCATTGTAGTTTGCCCGCAGAGCACTTGACGTCGACACATGGGGTATTTCCATACTCAGAAGAAATGGAGTTAAACATTTTTGGGGGCTTTTTATCCTATTACCCCTTGTGAAAATGAACAATTTGGGGTAACACCAGCATTTTAGTGAAAAAAATCCAACTTTTCATTTTCATGTCCAACTTTAATGAAAATTTGTCATCACCTGTGGGGTGTTAAGGCTCACTATACCCCTTGTTACATTCCTTGAGGAGTGTATTTTTCCAAATAGTATGCCATGTGGGATGTTTTTTTGATGTTCTGCCACCATGGGGGCTTCCTAAATGCAACATGCCCCCTAAAAACCATTTCAGCAAAATTCTCTCTCCAAAAGCCAAATTTTGCTGGGGTTACAACTTCTTCACCTATTACACCTTGTGAAAATGAAAAATTTGGGGTAACACAAGCATTTTAGTAAAAAAAAAATCAAATTTTTCATTTTCATGTCCAACTTCAATGAAAATTCATCAAATACCTGTGGGGCGTTAGGGCTCACTGTATGCCTTGTTACGTTTTCTTTGTGTGATATATATATATATATTTTTCTTTTCTGACACCATTTGCTGTCCTGGCTTCCTAAATGCAACATTCCCCCCCCCCCCCCCCCCCCCACAAAAAAATAACCATTTAATCAAGATTCTCTCTCAAATCCCAAAGTTGCTCCTGCAGGGGACTCTGCCTAACAGGGCAGGACAGTATGGGGCCACATCTTGTATGTACTGGGACACCACTAATGCTCACAAGCAGAAACGGCTGCAATGGGCAGAAAAAATTATGAAGAATTTTCCAACAGTCCTATTCAATGATAAGTGCCTTGCAACCCTGGATGGTCCAGATGGATAGAGTAGTGTATGGTTGGTGGACGGCCAGTCTGTTCCAACAAGGCTGTGACGTCAGCAAGGTGGTGGTGGAGTCATGTTTTGGGCCGGAATCATGGGAAGAGAGATGGTCGGCCCCTTTAGGGTCCCCGAAGGTGTAAAGATGATCTCTGCAAAGTATGTGGAGTTTCTGACTGACCACTTTCTTCCCAGGTACAGAAGGAAGAACTATAATGGGGATAAAAGGAGAGAAAGTCATGGTGTGGCCTCCATCCTCCCCTGACCTCAATCCTATTGGGAACCTTTGGAGCATCCTCAAGCAAAAGATCTATGAGGGTGGGAGGCAGTTTACATCCAAACAGCAGCTCTGGGAGGCTATTCTGACATCTTGCAAACAAATTCAAGCAGAAACTGTCCAAAAACTCACAAGTTCAATGGATACAAGACTTGTGAAGCTGCTATCAAATAAGGGGTCCTGTTAAAATGTTTAAAAAGTTAAAATGTTGTTAAAAAGTTTGATTGAAATAGCTTTTGATTTCAATAAATATGCTGCAAACACAACTAATGACAATTTTAGGTTCTATACAACCTATAAAATGTTTTGAAACTTACTGTGCGTAATAATTTGGAACAGGGTGTAAATCGATTTCCCGGATTAACCTTGCCTTCGCCTGGGTGGATCTTCTGCCAGCGGTAAAAGATATTCTGTATACTAGTAGAGGGATCTCAGACCATTCTGCCATTCTCCTTACCCTTAATTTAGGTCCATGTTCCTCATCCGGACTCTGAGACATTGGGATGGCGCTTGGCGATTACTGGGCCTATAACGCTAGTCATCCAGATACCCTCGTGCAGTGGGATGCCTATAAGGCTGTGATTAGGGGGCATTTATTGTGGGAGTAGCGGGGCAGAGGTTGGTACATGGAGAGGACCTTGCAGTCAGAGATCAGTGTTCTAGAGGTGGTGGTTGTCCGTGACCCTGCCCCCACTCAATCTTGGGCTAAGACACAGAGGATCTTGTTGTTTTTGCAGTAGGCAAAGGTCTGGAAGAAATAGGTTGAACAGGAAGCAGCTCTATTTGAATTTAGGAACAAGAATGGGAAATTGTTAGCATACTTTGCGAAGGCGAGTCGCCCGGTGGCCTTGATTCCCTGCATACAGGGTGAGGGTGGGTCTCTGATCCTGTGGCCATTAATAAGGTGTTTAGGGATTTCTGTAGCAACCTCTACTCCTCTAAGTCTCCCTCAGTCCCTGACGAGCTTCTGCCCTTCCTTGAGAGTCTGCTGCTTACTCCCCTGACCCTGTCCTCCGCCTTAGATGCTTCTTTCTTGGCCAGGAAGTTGCCCAGGCCATTCTAGATTTGTTACCGGGGAAGACCCCTGGCTTGGATGGGATGGTGGAAGACTGGAACAGGATGAATAGTTGTAGTTGTTAACTATTCTGTTGAAACTGTATTGTATATCTGCCAAAGCAGGCGCTTTCTCAATGGGGAAGCCCTGATCGTAGTCCTTCTCAAGCCTGGTAAGGATCCAACTCTACCGGACCCCATCTTACTGCTCAATGTAGATTTTAAAATTATGGCCAAAATTTCGGCTAAACGACTTAATGGGGTCATTACTTCCATCGTTCATCCTGACCAGACTGGGTTCATGTCGGGCAGGGCTATGGATATTAATGTCCGGCGGCTCCAGCTCAATATCACTGGAGCTGGAGGTGATGCTTCTCCGGGCTTTGTCACTACCCTTGATGTTTAGAAGACTTTTGATTCTGTGGAGTGGCTGTATCTTTGGAATTTACTGTGTTTCCTCCATTTCGGTCCCGGATTCCGCTCCTGGGCCCGCCTCCTGTATAATCGGCTTAGGGCTCAGATTTGCATGAATCCTAATGTATCAGATGCGTTCACCCTGGGTAGGGGGACGCGTCAGAGATGCCCATTGTCTGCTCTCCTGCTCGCCCTTGCAGTTGAACCCTTGGCTGCAGCTGTTCGGGCCTCTTCATTTATTCGTGGTATATGCAGGGGTTCCTTGGTGGAGGTTTCTATGTACACTGATGATACCCTGGTCTATCTGGCAGATGTTGAGGGTTCTCTGAGTTCGCTCTTTGTCTCATTTTCAGGCAAAAGGGTCAAGTGGGCCAAGTCATCCTTGATACCCCTCTCTGACAGTCAACCCTTCCCCCCTCCCTCCCAGTTAGCTTGCTAGTGGTAAACAGGTTCCGCTACTTGGGGGTGAAGGTTTCCGCCACCTTGGCCCCTTTAATTTGGTGCCCCTTCTGACCAGTACTGAAGTCTTGCTTCGGTCCTGGTCTTCCTTCCCTTTGTCCTTGGTGGGCAGGATGAACATATTTAAAATGATCTCTCTACCCAACTTTCTCTACCTGTTTCACCTTTCCCCGACTGTCCCTCCTGAATAAATGGCATTCTGAGAACCTTTTACTAGCAGGTAAACCTCCTAAACTCGGCCAGGCTCTTTTTTAGGCACCAAAGCAGCAGGGTGGGTTGGTGGCTCCAAATATACATAACTATTTCCTTCTCAGCTGGTGTATACAGCCTGGTGGATGGACCTGGATCTGTTCCTACGGCTCTGGCTGAGGCACTTATGGGCTTGTACGATACCCTTACTAGCACGTTATACAGGTACTCACCCTCCTCTTCCTTCTCGTGTTCTGTTAAAACTGTGGCTGTGGTTTGGTCTATGGTGTCAGGGCCCATTTGCACTTGTTTATATGAAATGGGAGCAGGATGTGCCTACTTTGTCTAATGATCAGTGGACGGAGGTAGAACGGACTTACTGTGCTACGGTAGTCAGTGCTAGGGACCTGTTGGTTCAGTCTGGCTTTATTCTACTTTATTATACCCTGTGAAGGTAAACGTATCGGTGTCTCTCCATTGGACGTCTGCTCTCGGTGTCTGTCGTTTCTCCATCCGGTATGGAGCTATCCGTGCGTTGCCCCATATTGGAGAGAGGTGATGCAGTTCCTGGCGGACCACTTAGATTTCCCATTTCTATTGACTCCTGAGGTCTGTTTGTTGGGTGTCATTAATGGGGTGGAGTGGGGCTCCCATAGGCGTATTCTGATTGGCTTCCTCCTGTTTTGTGCTGGTAAGGTGATTGTTAGGGCTTTGAAGGATAATAATGCCCCTCCTATATAACACTGGATTAATCTGCTCAATAAGTATGTCCCGCTGTATCAGACCTTATACCCTAGTCAGAAGTGCCCTCAGACATGTGACAAGGTTCGGATGCCCTGGTTGGTCATAGAGGCTCTGACAGATTCTCCTGGGCAGGTGCCTTAGCTTGTCTAGTCTTGTTATTCTTCAGTGGTGCTGGATGGGGGTAGTTTTGTGGGTGAATGGTGTGTATCTGTTTGTCTGTCTGGATGTTGTTGGGCCGGTTTTATCCTGGGGGTTGTACAGTTGCCTCTTTGGTGATCCGCTGCCCCTCTTTCTGCCCTGTTATATGTAACTCATGTTACTGCTGTTACTGCAAATTTTCCCTCCGCTGATGAGGCCAATTGTGGCAGGCATTTCATCTTTAAACAAAAGAATTTGTTCTTGGGTTGACACAATGCTGTACTCTTGGATACCCTCGATTCCAGGGTATCTCAAGATACTAAACATGTTGTTAAAGGGGTACTCTGGCGCTAAGACATCTTATCCCCAATCCAAAGGATAGGGGATAAGATGCCTGATCGCAGGGGTCCCGCCGCTGGGGACCCCCTGTGATCTTTCACTCAGCACCCCGTTACCATCAGCCCCTGAGCATGTTTACTGTCAAGCCCCCTCCCATAGGCTTGCATTGAGGGGGCGGAGCCGTGACGTCACAATACTTTGGTCCTGTGATCGTCAGTCGTCAGACCCAGAGTGAACATGCTCCGGGGACTGATTGTAACAGGGTGCTGCGTGAAAGATCAAGGGGGTCCCCAGCGGCGGGACCCCCGCGATTAGGCATCTTATCCCCTATCCTAGGGGATAAGATGTCTTAGCGCCGGAGTACCCCTTTAATATTGTGGACAAGGTACAATGGCAGGAAACCTATTGTTGGATTACAGCAGATATTTCCTATCTTTACTCTGCCCAATATTGGTTGTTGAATTTCTTTTGAGCCATAACTTTTCTATGTTTACGTTTTTTTTTTTTAATACAGGTAACCAGAGCTTCTATAGGGGCGAAATTCTCCCCCTCTCTCGCCAAAATATTTATGTGTTGGTGGGAGAGGGGGGCACTTTTCTCCCCCCATAATCCCTTTAGTTGTACTTTGGTCTGGTATGGTTGCTACATAGATGACCTAATTTTTATATGGGTTGGATGTGGCGACCATACCAGACTTCACAGAGTACCTTAAAGGGGTACTCCAGCACTTAGACATCTTATCCCCTATCCAAAGGATAGGGGATAAGATGCCTGATCGTGGGGTCCCGCAACTGGGGACCCCCGTGATCTTGCACGCAGCACCCCGTTACAATCAGTTCCCGGAGCATGCTCGCTCTGGGTCTGATTACTGGCGATCACAGGGCCGGAGCATTGTGACATCGCGGCTCCGCCCCCATGTGACATCACACTCCGCCCCCTCAATGCAAGCCTATGGGAGGGGATGTGACAGCATTGTCACTTCTCAGCCCCCATGTAACGTCACGCTCCGCCCCCTCAATGCAAGCCTATGGGAGGGGGCGTGACAGCTGTCAGCTGATGACTGGCAATCATGGGGCCGGAGCATTGTGATGTCACAGCTCCGCCCCAATGTGACATCACGCTCTGCCCCCTAAATGCAAGCCTATGGGAGGGGGCATGACAGATGTCACGCCCCCTCCCATAGGTTGCATTGAGGGGGCGGAGCATGACGTCACACGAGGGCTGAACTGTGACGTCACAATGCTCCGGCCCCATGATCACCAGTAATCAGACCCGGAGCTAACATACTCCGGGGTCTCATTGTAATGGGGTGCTGCGTGCAAGATCACAGGGGTCCCCAGCGGCGGGACCCCCGCGATCAGGCATCTTATCCGCTATCCTTTGGATAGGGGATAAGATGTCTTAGCACCGGAGTACCCCTTTAATACCAATTTGTGCAACCTTTCTTTTATGGTGACACGTACGGGGAATGAGGTAGATTTTCTGGTCCTACATATGAGGGGATACATACCTCTACTAACAGGAAAAGCACTGCAGTAAATTCAATTTTACATGCAACATAATGTCACCCCCCCACATGTGGTCCCGAGCCTCCCAGTGGGAGAGATGGTCCGCATCCATAGGAATTATTCAGGAAAAAAGATAACTTTTCACGAGAGGCGGAGCAAACTGCAACTTGGGTTACATAATAGGGGCTATGCACTGTGGGATGTAGATCGGGGCAGGAGAAAAGCCTCTAATAAGATACGATCTGAACTTATCCAGATGGAGAATAGTGCCAGGAAGGATAGAGAGAAGTCTACTATGCCCATCACATTTGTCGCCACGTATAGTGAGGAATTTAAGGAGATCTGTGCAATCGTACACAAGTATACGCCTCTTATCACATCAGACCCAACGTATACGGAAGCACTAAAAAATGGTTATAGGTGCAGTTCAAGAAGGACCCCCACCATCGGTCAGAAATTGTCCCCCAGATTGTTTGTAGAGGGACTAAAAACTAAACCCACTTGGTTGAGATATCAAGGGTCATATCGCTGCGGACATAGCACATGCATATGCTGTGGGGTGATGAAATCATCAATCTATATAGAGTCATTTTAGGTGTATTTTCTTGCGCAAAATCTTGCGCAAGGATATTTCCTGCGCTCTTTTTGTGCGTCTTTTTTGGTGGGTCTTTTTCTAAAGATGTCACCCTTCAGGTGTACCGTAGAGCTGTTTTTCCTGTAGACATGAATTTATTAACTGCGTTTTGTTTTTTTGGGCGCAAAAAAGGACGCAAGTGTCATTTTCTTGCGCAAATATACACCAGCTTCGAGCACACGTACAAGTCTGCCTTATATTTTTTTCAAGAGCTGAGATGGGCTGGATTCTATTACTGCACATGATTCACAGAGACCCGTGCAAAAGTTTAGTAAATTTTGCGCAGGTAAATGACAAATACTCGCAGCAGAAAGGGATAAAAAAAAGCTCTACTATACACTGATGTTGATGAATCCCCCCCCCCCCCCATGTCAATTGTAACACGTCATATGTCATCTATGTTTTAGCCTGTAGGGATTGTCATCTTCAATATGTGGGTTGTACCACAAATCCTCTTAAAGGGGTACTCCGGTACTAAGACATGTTATCCCCTATCCAAAGGATAGGGGATAAGATGCCTGATCATGGGGGTCCCACCGCTGGGGACCCCCGTGATCTTGCACACAGCACCCCGTTACCATCAGTCCCCAGAGCATGGTCGCTCCGGGTCTGATGACTGGCGATCACGGGGCCGGAGCGTTGTGACGTCACGGCTCCACCCCGTGTAACATCACGCTCCGCCTCCTCAATGCAAGCCTATGGGAGGGGGCGAGCTGTCATGCCCCCTCCCATAGGCTTGAATTGAGGGGGTGGAGCGTGATGTCACAATACTCCGGCCCTGTGATCGGCAGTCATCAGCTGACAGCTGTCACGCCCCCTCCCATAGCTTGCATTGAGGGGGCGGAGCGTGACGTAACGTGGGGCAGGGCAGTGACGTCACAACGCTCCGGCCCCATGATCGCCAGTCATCAGACCTGGAGTGAACATGCTCCGGGGACTGATTGTAACGGGGTGCTGCATGCAAGATCACGGGGGGCCCCAGCGACAGGACCCCCATGATCAGGCATCTTATCCTCTATCCTTTGGATAGGGGATAAGATGTCTTAGCACCGGAGTACCCCTTTAAGGTCCGTATACATGAACACCTATCAGATATGGCTCATTTTCATTCAAGAAATGTCTCCATGATCTCCAAACATTGTGCGGAGCGCCATGGAGGACATTTCTTCCCTTATGTTACAGGGTTTGGAACGCGTCACTTTTCCCTTGAGGGGGGGGGGGGAGACGGACATGAAACAAAAATTGTTGGATTGAAGAATGTTCTGGATCCTGAAATTAGGAAGCCGGGTCCCTAATGGCTTGAATAATCATACATTATTGATGTCCATATTACATCGGTGTTATGGAGTGGGATTGTTATCCGTGAATAGAATTTTTAGTAAATACTTGTTCACACATCTCCGTAGTTTTTACTTCATATCTGATCGTTTGATTCCTATATGCCTGTATCTTAACCCCTTCCATGACGTGTGCATACGTCCTGCGCGGCCTCCCGAGATAGAACGCGGGGCCACACACTGACCCAGCGTCATATCGCGTTGGTCCCGGTGGCCATCAACGGCCAGAACCCGTGGCTAATACTGGACATCACCGATCGAGGTGATCCCCGGTATTAACCCTTCAGACACGGCAATCAAAGTTGATCGCCGCGTCTAAAGTGAAAGTAAACATTGCCGGTTAACTCAGTGGAGCTGTTCAGGACCGCCGTGATGAAATCGCGGAGACCCGAACAGCTTGTAGGACAGCAGGAGGGTCCCTACCTGCCTCCTTGCTGTCCGATCGCCGAATGACTGCTCCGTGCCTGAGATCCAGGCAGGAGCAGTCAAGCGGCAATGACACTGATCAGTGCCCGGCTATTGCCTGGCAGTGATCAGTGTAGATCAATGTGTGCAGTAGTATAGTCCCCTATGGGAGCTATAACACTGCAAAAGAAAAGTGTGAAAATAAAGTGTTAAAGGGGTATTCCAGGAATTTTTTTTTATTTGACTATACTACAGGGGCTGTAAAGTTAGTGTAGTCCATAATATAGTGTCTGTACCTGTGTGTGACGGTTTTCTCACAATTCTTCTGTGATTTTCACCCCAATATTTATTTTTTAACAGCATACAAAATGACTGTTGTCTCAGATTTTTCCCAGCTTGCAATGCGGCCGAGACCTGACATCACTAGTCAGCTGATGACAGGGAGCCTGTCTGATTCAATGGGTGGAGCGATCGCTTGGTGGAAGAGAGATCAATCTGCAACTAATGAAACAACTGTAGGCACCCTGATTGAAAATCACAGGTCTTTTGAATGGATGCAGCTAATTTATGTTTCAATGGGTGGGGGTAGGGCTGATGTGTGGGAGGGAGGAAAATGGAATTATGGGATTTTTAGGCAAAAGGAAACTCTAACAGGAAATACCAGTTGACAAACAGCTAGCCACAGTGTTATGGTAATCTCACAACATAGCCATTTAGCCACAATACAAGCGCAGATCCTTCCTAAGCATGTCCATTACTGTCTGCCAGGTACCTACTAAAATCACCTTATGGTGGAGAACCCCTTTAATAAAGATCATTTAACCCCTTCCATAATAAAAGTCAGAATCACCCCTCTTTTCCGATACAAAAAAAAAATTAAAACTGGTGTGGTGCTGTGCGGTGTCCGTTGCTGCCGTGGCGCCGTGTCTGCAGGGAGGTGCGACCCAGAGACTGGTTTGAGTGGCATTGGGGCCGCTCTGCCAGTGGGTTGTTCCCCCTGTGGGCACTGGTGCTGCGGCGGTGGTGGTCGCCACCCAGTGCTACGCCATTTTATGCTAGGGACGTTAGGGACCCACTCTGGATAGGTGGCCTTGTCGTGGCGAGTGGGCTTCTACCTTTTGATCAAAATGTATAATAACAACCTGTTAGTTTTTGAATTTATGCTGAGAAGCAAATAGATCAAAATGCAATATGTTGATGTGCGACCATGTCTGTTTTCTACTTGAATTAAAAAAATAAATAAATAAAACAGTGTAAATAAAAATAAAAATATGTGGTATCGTCGTGTGCGGAAATGTCCGAACTTTAAAAATATATCATCAATTAAACCGCACGATCAATGGCGTAAGCGCAAAACAATTCCAAAATCCAAAATAGCGTATTTTTGGTCACTTTTTATACTATAAAAAAGTTTATAAAAAGTGATCAAAAAGTCCAATCAAAACAAATATGATACCGATAAAAACATCAGATCACAGCGCAAAAAATGAGCCCTCATACTGGGCCATATGCGGAAAAATAAAAGTTATAGGGGTCAGAAGATGACATTTTTAAACGTATATATTTTCCTGCATGAAGTTATGATTTTTTTCCAGAAGTGCGACAAAATCACCTATATAAGTCGGGGATCATTATAATCGTATGGACCTACAGAATAAAGAGAAGGGGTCATTTTTCCAGAAAAATTTACTGCGTAGAAACGGAAGCCCCCAAAAGTTACAAAATGGCATTTCATCTTCAATTTTGTCGCACAATGATTTTTTTTCTGTTTCGCTGTGGATTTTAGGGTACAATGACTAATGTCAATACAAAGTAGAATTGGTGGCGCAAAAACTAAGCCATTATATGGATTTTTAGGTGCAAAATTGAAAGAGTTATGATTTTTAGAAGGCAAGGAGGAAAAAACGAAAATGCAAAAATGGAAAAACCCTGCGTCATTAAGAGGTTAACGGGTGTATTATACTAGGTTATTGTTCACACTTATATTAGTCCTTGCGATATTTACATGTTGTTTTTTCTTTCCACATTATGACATACAGTGACCCCCCCGACCTACGATGGCCCCGACATACGATCATTTCCACATACGGTCACTCTCAGAGACCATCACATGGTGAAGGCAGCATCAACATCCGATGCTTTTGTATGTCGGGGCCATCGCATAAACGGCTATCCTCCAGCACAGACTGCTTCAGCTGCCACCGGATAGCAGTTTACGGTGCCCCGTGTGCTCCGCTGACGATCACTTACCTGTCCTCGGGGCTCCGGCGCGTCCTCTTCGGGATCCCCTGCATCGTCGGCGCTCTCCATCGTCGTCATCACGTCGTCCCGTCATCCAATAGGAGCGGCGTGCGTAGCGACGTGATGGCGGCGACGGAGAGCGAGGATGCCGGGGAAGCAGAGGCCTTGCCGGAGCGTCGGGGACACCTCGGGGACAGCGATGGACGGCGACATCCAGGGCAGCGGTGACGAGCGGTGACGGTCCGGAGCGGCGGGGACAGGTGAGTACAACTTCCTCTACCAGTGGTCTTCAACCTGCGGACCTCAAGATGTTGCAAAACTACAACTCCCAGCATGCCCGGACAGCCGTTGGCTGTCCGGGCATGCTGGGTGTTGTAGTTTTGCATCATCTGGAGGTCCGCAGGTTGTAGACCACTGTCCTATACTTTACATTGCACGGATCCCTCAACATACGATGGTTTCAACAAACGATGGTCCATTTGGAACGGATTACCATCGTATTTTGAGGGACCACTGTATATAGTATATACCATATGTATTGTGATGTTTTAGTGATATGTTGTATTTATATTCTATCGTCTGTGGTTTTAACAAAATTTTATGTTTATCCTTTGATCTGGGATGTAAAGGGTTTAGGCTACCGGAACTCGGCAGGTGTTGAGTGACGTCAGCCTCCCCTCCCGGCCTATAAGGTTCTCATTTTAAACTTGTTTTTGTATGAGTAAGGTCCGGTGATCGGACCAAAACGCGTCACCGTTCCCGATGTCCCCGATGTTTTCGGGGCCGAAAACGTCACACTGCCGCTCAGCTTATCGCCGGCCGAGTCGGGTCTTCGCTGCGGCCGGTGATCGGCTGAGTGCAGAATGACTCGCCGGCAACCAGAAAGAGGATAGCGGCGGATGCCGGAGCCGGTTACCGGAGAAGCGAAGGAAGGTATGTACCCGTTTTTTTTTACTGCTGGTAGTATGGATGATAATTTTCCTATTCCGGAGTACTCCTTTAATAAAGTCTGACGTTCCTGAGAACATTCCGTGCTGGAAGTCTTCTTCTTCTATGGCTGGTGAAATCCGCACCTTTCCTTGCATCGGCTGGACGTTTGGGCGAGCTGGCGGACTACTTCTCTTGCATACTGCTGTTTTGTGTCCCAATGGCGGCTTTCCTGCGCCATGTTGTTCCCTTTACTTTGTAGCTTGGGCTTCGCTGTTGTGGCCGCCTGGAGTCTTGTTATATGAGTTTTTTTCTCTTTTATTGAAAAATGAAAAATAAATACTTTAAAAAATAAAAATAAAATAAGATATAAAACTATCAGAATTTACAGATTTTAGTCCCAGAAAAAAAAAATGGAATAAAAGTGATCAAAAAAGGTACAAAAACTATAGATCACCGTGCAATAAATGACCCTAATACAGCCTCAAATAAGAAATAACGTTATAGTGGTCATCATAAACATGAATATGGCTTCTCTCCTGTGTGAATTCTCTCATGTACAACAAGGGTTAATTTGTGAAAAACATTTTCCACATTCTGAACATGAAAATGGCTTCTCTCCTGTGTGAATTCTCTCACGTCCCAGAAGACGGAACAAACAGAATATGAGAGAAAATGTTTCTTCCTCAGATGACAGAGACAGGAGCCTGTATGATGGGGACAGAGCCCGGTCATATATATATATATATATATATATATATATATAACAGCAATACCCCCCCCCCCTGCCAGGGCCCCCACAAACCCCTGTCTCCCCAGCAGCACTCCGCACCCCTGTCTGGAGAAACACCAGGAATGTCCCTTCTCCATCTCCACAAGGACTCACAGGGACAACCTCTTGTTATAGGGACCGGTTCACACACAGGATTTTACTTATTGGTGACAACACAGAAGTGTCCTGATCCTGATAGGACAGAAGTGACACATGAGATACAATCAGTAATATTTCTAATGGAAATGAGGCCGAGGTAATACATAGTAATCACCAATCATTATCATCCATAGAAATCATCCAATCATACTGTAGTGTAGAGCTACAAGTCACTACTAAATGATACACAATAGCATTACATATTACTTCTCATTACCGTTATTTACCTACAAAGGTCACATGACCCCAGGTGCTGATGACCAAGAGATGATGTTGGCTTTAGCTTCTGCTTAGGTTTCATTATGAAGTTTATTCGAGGGTTAATTCTCACAACAGAACTTAGAAACATCACATTTTACTGTTACCTGAGATCTCATATTTCCATTCCCCATATTATTAGATTTTTATCATTTATTATTTCATCTATCAGTCTCCAGTGTGACTTCTCTCATGTCTGTGATTTATATATATATATATATATATATATATATATATATATATATGAAACAACATTTACCACATTCTCAATATTGATAGAGCTTCTCCCTTGTGTGAATTCTCTCATGTGTAATAAGATTTCTTCTTCATGTAAAACATTTCCTGAACACAAATATGGCTTATCTCCTGTGTGAATTCTCTCATGTATAACAAGATCTGATTTCCTTATTAAACATTTCCCACATTCTGAACATGAACACAGCTATTCGCCTGTGTGACTTCTCTCATGCTTAACAAGACTTGGTTTACTTCTAAAACATTTACCACATTCTGAACATGAATACAGCTTCTCTCCTGTGTGACTTCTCTCATGCTTAACAAGATTTGATTTACATGTAAAACATTTCCCACATTCAGAACAAGAATATGGCTTCTCGCCTGTGTGAATTCTCTCATGCAATACTAGAACTGATTTTTGTTTAAAACATTTTCCACATTCTGTACAGGAGTACGGCTTCTCTCCTGTGTGAATTCTCTTATGTATAACAAGCTCTGATTTACTTTTAAAACATTTCCCACATTCTGTACATGAATAAGGCTTTTTTCCTGTGTGCCTTCTCTCATGCAATACTAGAACTGATTTTTGTGTAAAACATTTTCCACATTCTGTACATGAATATGGCTTCTCTCCTGCATGAATTCTTTCATGTCTCCTAAGATCTGATTTACTTATAAAACATTTCCTACACTTTGAACATGAATAAGGCTTCTTTCCTGTGTGCCTTCTCTCATGCAACACTAAAACTGATTTTTGTGTAAAACATCTCCCACATTCTGAACATGAATATGGCTTTTCTCCCATGTGATTTCTCTTATGTAAACGAAGATATGTTATACTTCTAAAACATTTTCCACATTCTGAACATGAATATGGCTTCTCTCCTGTGTGTATTCTCTCATGTTTAACAAGCTCTGATTTTCTTTCAAAACTTTTCCCACATTCTGAACATGAATATGGCTTCTCTCCCGTGTGTATTCTCTCATGTTTAACAAGCTCCGATTTACTTTTAAAACAATTTCCACATTCTGAACATGAATATGGCATTTCTCCTGTGTGCATTCTCTTATGTTTAACAAGCTCTGGCTTACTTTTAAAACATTTTCTACATTCTGAACATGAAAATGGCTTCTCTCCTGTATGGATTCTCTCATGTATAATAAGAGCTGATCGACATTTACATGATTGCCCACATTCTGAACACACATACAGCTTCTTTTCTTTATGACTTTTTCTGTGTCTAACAAGATCTGATCTTCTTGTAAATTCTCTTCCACATTCCTCACACTTTAAACTTTTCCCATGTTCCTGAGCTGATTGACATTTACAGAATTCCCCACATTCTGAACATGAAAATGGCTTCGCTCCTGTGTGTATTCTCTCATGTTTAACAAGCTCTGGCTTACTTTTAAAACATTTTCCACATTCTGAACATGAAAATGGCTTCTCTCCTGTATGGATTCTCTCATGTATACTAAGAGCTGATTGACATTTACATGATTGCCCACATTCTGAACACATATACTGCTTCTTTTCTATACTTTTTGTATGACTTTTTCCGTGTCTAACAAGTTCTCTGGTTCTTTTAAATTGTTTTCCACATTCATCACATTGAATCCTTTTCTTCACTCTCTGGTCCGTCCTTGATGTAACAATGTATGGTTGGTCATTAGGGGTAAAGAGGTCTACGCCCGAGGAGCGCGCCATCATATCTTCATATTCTCCTTTGTCATTCAGGAATAAGAAGTTTTCCTCAGAATTATCACTGGGATTTTCTGTTGGGATAAAAATGGATTATGGGAAATGTATAAAATATTATTAGGTTGGAAACACACATGAAGTTTTGCTGCAGTTTTTGATGGTCATAACACAGGGGATCACTGGGGCCTGAAGGGTTAATGTAAAGCCTCCCCTAAAGAAACCTCTGAATTTCCTCTGTAATATTCCATACCTGGGCTAACACCTCCTGGAATTATTACACACCCGGGGTAACACCTCCTGGAATTATTACACACCCGGGGTAACACCTCCTGGAATTATTACACACCCGGGGGTAACACCTCCTAGAATTATTACACACCCGGGGTAACACCTCCTGGAAATATTACACAAGCGGGGTAACACCTCCTGGAATTATTACATTCCTGGGGTAACACCTCCTGGAATTATTACACACCTGGGGGAACACCTCCTGGAATTATTACATACCTGGGGTAACACCTCCTGGAATTATTACATACCTGGGGTAACACCTCCTGGAATTATTACATACCTGGGGTAACACCTCCTGGAATTATTACATACCTGGGGTAGCACCTCCTGGAATTATTACATACCTGGGGTAGCACCTCCTGGAATTATTACATACCTGGGGTAACACCTCCTGGAATTATTACATACCTGGGACAACACCTCCTGGAATTATTACATACCTGGGGTAACACCTCCTGGAATTATTACATACCTGGGGTAACACCTCCTGGAATTATTACATACCTGGGGTAGCACCTCCTGGAATTTCCTCCTTCACTTCCCTCATACACGGGTGATCGGCCCAAAAATCCGTCTCCTCTTCTGGTTCATCTTTAACCTTAACCTTAATATCCATCAGATTTTCAGCCTAAACAAACAAGAAATAAAATGTTAAAAAGAACTTTACCTCAATCACTTTCTGGTCATATTTTGGAAATACTTTAGCGTCATCTACCTGATGGTTCTCTGGAACATTTCCCTCTGGACAGTCCTGGGAATACAGAGGGCGGGGACACCTCTCGAGTGGATTTCTATCAATGACTCCATCTGTAGAGAACACACAGTGATGAATAGATTATTCCATGTGATGATCAGATGATGGGTGTAGTAGTATCTAGGAGACCCTCCACCAATAAAAGTCTCCCCCTCCTTACACTGCTGATCGGCCCCGAAATCCTTCTCTTCTGGTTCAGTTTTAACCTCAACCTTAATATCCATCAGATCTTCACCCTAAAGAGATAGGAAGAAAATAAAAGTTGATTTTGGGGTCAATCACTTTATGGACATATTATGGAGAGACTATAAGGACCCCCCTATAGAGATATAGGATCAGCCTCATCTACCTGATGCTTCTCTGGGACATTTCCCTCTGGACAGTCCTGGGAATACAGAGGGCGGGGACACCTCTCGGGTGGATTTCTATCAATGACTCCATCTGTAGGGAACACACAGGGAATGAATACATCAGCTCCTGTATATCCATCTATATATATCATACACTTCTCACCTCTAGGTTAGTTATCAGGCATCAATAACAATATTCTGCCCCTCCCCCACTTTCTGATAAAACATCAGATAATCCAGTCAGACCCGCAGTGAAATCCCAGGCCCGGAGCTGCTGGTCCCTACAGAGACTCGGCTGTCACTCCTTCCTCAGGGGAATCCATTGTCAGCAGGTGGAGGAGACACAGACATTTCGGTAATAAATGGGTCATCTGGGGTAGAAATCTGGTCTCTAATCCCTTATTACAGGATTCTATATGTCCACAGAGGGAACGCACAGTTGCGGCTTCGTCTTCTATTAAACTTTCTGTAGTAAGAAAACGACTGCTCCAAAGTCTCCTCCACCAGGGACCATGTGGGATAAGGCTCTATGTCTATATAAGGCAAACACTGTGTAGAGGCCATCTCACCTCTCGGAAACTCTGGACGGATCGGCCCGGACGAGTTGCGTGGAAACAAAGGAAGAGGTGATCCAGCAGAGTTCAAGCAAGTCCAGTCTTTATTGAAGATTAAAAGCAGTACACCAAACGTGGATGGGAACAATGGCTGGACGCATTTCGAACGGTAATCCCATAACCAACAACGACCTGTTTTTATAGACAACTAGGATCCAATGGAAAAGGTGCAAACACATGTGCAATTAATACAAATATTAAAACCATGTAACATCCCACTTCCAAGGCAAGTGAACTATTGTGGACAAGATCCATGCCATCCGGGATTATTCAGAATAGTAGTAATCTATTCCAAATGAACGTAAGAAAAGCCGCAGTCTAAGCATAACATAAGACCCTGTTCACACACTCCGCTTTGACATTTGTAAATAAACCTACACAATTACTATAACAAGTGCAATAATTCCACTGACTGTCAAAATGACATAAAAAAAAGTTATAGCTCCATTGACTTTGAGTATGACCAACGAGACAAAGTGAAATCAGAGACTGACAGTAATGAGATCAGATCCTAATAATGCAAAAAATTATTATTTTCTGATATTGACTCCAGTCGGTTCAATTGTATTCAAAGTAATAAAGGCAAGAAGAAAGCGTTGATAGGATTACCAAAATAATAAAACTTTATTAAAGAGCAATAAAATAGCTTAAAATTCTGCAAGAGAGGTGTTCCTGAGACCAGGAATAAAGAGACTAAGCCAGTATAATACTGGAACATAGGTAAAGGCTCACTAAAAATTGGAATATTATTAGTTTACATAGTAACGGTGCAAGTGCACACAATAATTACATACATAGTGATAAAACAGCATAATATTGAACATTATAAATACCCAGTGGCTGGAGGAGTAGTGAATCGTGGGCCCTTACTACCCGACGTTTCGCCAAGGGACTGGCTTCTTCCGGGGCGTCACGCCCCGGAAGAAGCCAGTCCCTTGGCGAAACGTCGGTAGAAGCCAGTAGAAGCGTCGGTAGAAGCCAATCCCTTGGCGAAACGTCGGTTAGTAAGGGCCTACGATTCACTACTCCTCCAGCCACTGGGTATTTATAATGTGCAATATTATGCTGTTTTATCACTATGTAATTATTGTGTGCACTTGCACCGTTACTACGTAAACTAATACTATTCCAATTTTTAGTGAGCCTTTACCTATGTTCCAGTATTATACTGTGTTAGTCTCTTTATTCCTGGTCTCAGGAACACCTCTCTTGCTGTATTTTACGCGATTTTATTGCTCTTTAATAAATCCTTTCAACGCTTTCTTCTTGCCTTTATTATTCATGGTTGGCGTGGGATTTGTTACGTGATTATTGTATTCAAAGTAAATTGCCAGAAGGCTTCACGTTTGAGAAGTCTTCTGCTCAGATCTCCTCCCCGCTCATCGGCAAAAACTTTTCAATCGCGTATGCGTTAAAACGCATCATGTGAACCATGATGTATGTTGGCAAAATGAGAAGATACCGATGAGCGTTTACGTCTAGGAGGAGTTGTTTATGTTGTTGAGATGCTCCAAAATTCTTGTTTTAAACTTGCGCTTAGTGCATCCCACATACCCTAATGCACAGATTGAGCGCTCAACGATGTAAACAACATTAGTGGAACAACCGGCTGGAGTCAACATCAGAAAATAATTATTATTTTCGCATTATTAGGATCTGATCTCATTACTGTCAGTCTCCGATTTCACTTTGTCTAGTTGGTCATACTCAAAGTCAATGGAGCTATAACATTTTTATGTCATTTTATTTGACAGTCATTGGAATCATTGCACTTGTTATAGTAATTGTGTAGGTTTATTTACAACTGTCAAAGCGGAGTGTGTGAACAGGGTCTTATGTCATGCTTAGACTGCGGCTTTTCTTACGTTCATTTGGAATAGATTACTGCCAGTCTGAATAATCCCGGATGGCATGGATCTCGTCCACAACAGTGCTAGTTCACTTGCTTTGGAAGTGGGATGTTACATGGTTTTAATGTTTGTATTAAAAGGAGTACCCCGGAGCGCTGGTACTTAAAAAAAAAAAGTTTACCTCATCTGATAGCTCTTTCAAATTTGGCCCAGCCATCCTCTTGTAATTGCCACCTGTAGCAGTAAGCAGCCATGTCATAAAGACTACATTTCCCATGACTCCCTGCGCCAGCTTCCTGTTAGCTGCTGCTCTCTCCCCCTCCTCTCCCCCCCCCCCCCAGGAAATTATAATAAATTATAATAAAGTGACGCCCACAGCTCCTTCCCTTGTGGTTATCACCTCCCATTATCCCCCTCCCAGCTCATCAGCCCTCTCCATGTGCCCACTAGCCCACTGATCCATGTGCCCACTAGCCCACTGATCCATGTGCCCACTAGCCCACTGATCCACCCATCCATGTGCCCACTAGCCCACTGATCAATGTGCCCACTGATCCACCCATCCATGTGCCCACTAGCCCACTGATCAATGTGCCCACTGATCCACCCATCCATGTGCCCACTAGCCCACTGATCAATGTGCCCACTGATCCACCCATCCATGTGCCCACTAGCCCACGAGCTGAGAAGTTTGTGACAAATCGAATTTACTGTAAGTTCGCTCATCTCTAGGAAACACTGCACTAGTGGTGTCACAAGAAAGCCGCAGCACTACGCAAATAGCGTAGGGCTAACGTAGGCAGCGATAGGAGCCTAGTGTTAGCCCTACGCTATTTGCGTAGTACTGCGCAGGCGCAGAATAAATTAACTTTGGGGGAGTAGCCGACTCCGGGCGGGGAGGCCGGCGCAACCCGCAGTGACTCATGGGAGCGATGAGTCACCGGGCGAAGATGGCGGGGGATCAAGAAGAAATACAGGTTCGAGCGTCATCAAAAGGCCCAGCTTCCGGCCGGAGAGAAAGGCGAGGAGAAGACCGGGAAGAAGACCATATGGAAAACGTGAGTATATTAGAATGTTATATAACTTTGCCTCATGGTCCAATTCCCCCATAAAAGGTTAGCTCCGGAGTACTCCTTTAATTGCACATGTGTTTGCACCTTTTCCATTGGAGTTGTTGGTAGTTGTTGGTAGTTGTTGGTTATCGGTGACAAAGGACGCGTCCAGACATTGTTCCCATCCATCCACGTTTGGTGTACTGCTTTTAATCTTCAGTAAAGACTGGGCTTGCTTGAACTCCGCTTCATCAACGCTTCCTTTGTTTCCAGTTTGCACGCACCCGGTCCGGGCAGATCCGTGCAGAGTTTCCGGGAGGTGAGCTGGCCACTACACTCTGTTCGCCTTGGTTTTTGGACTGAGCTCGTGCTCCCTCCTGTTCAGCATTATTTTGATATTCATACATCTTATTCGCAGTCACGGATTGGATGGCGATTGGATTGTAACCCACAAGGCAAGTCTGAGAGGTCAATATTGCTCGGAATGTCTCAAGATCCAAGAAATCGCACTCAGAAAGCCGCACTATTGTTTTCCATTGACACAGCCACAAGTTTGCAATGATGTGAACTTGAAGGTCCTACTGCACAACTTGGAGTCACTATTAAGCCAAGAAACTCATTTATGGTGGGACCAAACCATGCTCACAAATTATCTGCAAAAGGGAATTATACCCCATAGATTACGTATAACAATTGCACCTACAATTGTGTTTACTAGGGATCGACCGATATCAAATTTTTTTAGGGGCGACACCGATAATCTGTCACCCTTCAGGCTGATTAGCCGATAACTTATAAGTTTCAACCCCCCCCCCCCCCCCCCAGCGGGGCAGAAGCCGCTGCAGATCAATGATTTAAAGCGGGCGCTTTAAATAAATGAACTGCAGCGGCTTTAGCCGGGCCAGAGACCCCTGCCTGTCCTGTGGTCCTGAGTCTAACCACCACAGTTGACCCATCGCTCCCCCCCCCCATCCTCTGCCCACATACCGCCGCCGCCGCCCCCCCCATTCTCTGCCCCCATATCGCTGCCGCCCCCCCCCATCCTCTGCCCCCATCCCGCCGCCGCCCCCATCCCCAGTGTTATAATTACCTGTTCCCGGGGGTCCGCAATCCTTCTGGCTCCGTCGGCGTCCTGCGTTGTCACTGTGCGCACTGACGGTGACGTCGCGTTGGGGACATCACTCGTCATTAGGCAGCGCACAGCAATAGCGCAGGAGCCAGAAGGATCGCAGACCCTGGGAACAGGTAACTATAACACCGGGGATGGGGGGAGGAGATGGGGCAGCGGCGGTATGTGGGCAGAGGATGGGGTTGGGGGCAGCGTCAGTATGCGGGCAGAGGATGGGGGGAGGAAATGGGGCAGCGGCGGCGACGGTCGTCTCTGGCCAGGGCATTATCGGCAAGGTAATTGCCGATAACGTCCAAAATCGTGATTATCGGCCAAACCGATAATCGGTCGATCCCTAGTGTTTAGTGAAGACTTTATGAGTGGAATGAGATATTGAGCGATTGTTCTCTCTTATGGGACTGATGTGAAATATGAGAATAATAAGTGGGACGCTATGCGAGCCGACATAGAAAAACTAAAAAAGAGATTACACAGTATAATGCACTACCTGAATTTGATCTTCTTATGCAACAAATGAATGATAATATTGATCGCTTGGAGAATCATATCATGCAAACCAATAAGATCAAATTATTACGGGACACCAATGACTATAAACTGAAACAGGTTTACGAGTGGGGCAGGTGGGAATGGGGAGATAAACTCCGCTCCATTTTGAAGAAACAACAAGGAGTTAAAATGCCCAAACCCAAGCAAAAAGTAAAGTTTAGCTCTTCGGAGCTCGAGTCTGAAAGTAGTGACAACTCGGAACCAGAGTTGACCATTGCTGTTGTTGCTACTACTGCTACACCCAAAAAAAAAACCTGCTTACTACCGCAAACCCCGCAGGAAGAAGCCACAACGGGCCACAAAAAATATCGAAGGGGCGGTAGGAAACATCCCAGAAAACGGTGGGACCAGTCGTCAACTCAGGAATCGGGATCACGCAAGGAGTCATGAATCTATCGTCTAGCACCATGTCCATTGGCGAAATCAAGGTTTTGTTTAAGGGTCTCAATTCTGCAAACACGTTTAATGTTTTCAATTCAATGTGTCAGGCTAAGAAGTTTGTTAGAAATCTCACTATTAAAAAGCATTTCTATAGTGTTATGAGTGAAGACAATGAATGCACAAAACAACCTACGACCAACAAATTCAAAGGCATGAACCTTCACGAACAATTGTCATTGTTGGCATTCCAGGAACTTGAGTCCTCCAACACGGACATTGTTCGTGATGTTCACACTAATATGGTACACTGTAATTCCAATCATTTTTTTTTTTTACCCAGTACAATCTACATCTGATCATATGGAAATTTTCCAAGAACATGTAATGCGGGACTTTGTTGTTCTGGGTAACCAAATTTACTCAGACCAATGCAAACGATGTAATCTAACAGGTGGTGAACCTTTGGCAGTAGAATCCCTGAATAATGATAAAAATGTTTGATAAGGGCGGTATTGTAACAGTCATGGACACGATACATACACCAAATGTCTAAAATGTTGGAGGACAGCTCCACATATAGGAAACTGGTTGGTGACCCCAATTCTGAGTTTTCCAGAGCACTAACTAAATTATTATTATGTGAAGGTGTAGCATTAGGAGCCATTACGGAAAACCAGAAGGAATTTCTATGGGTTACACATCCTATCACGCCAATCCTATATGGCCTACCCAAGACGCATAAAGGTATTTCACCTCCACCTATGCGTCCAATAGTATCCTCAAGGGGATCACTACTCTAAAGAATTTCGTCTTGGTTCGACCTAATGTCACAACCCTTGGTTCAACGGGTCCACGGTTTTCTGAGGGACACCAAGGATGCATTGGCACAACTGGATGGCGTGCCATGGGATACTGGAAACAGCTGGGTGGCATGCGATGTCGCCTTGCTGTATACCAGCATCCCATGGGATGTTGCACTAGTTGCTCTGGAATTCCATTTACACAAACATAGCCAGTATTCCCCAGATTTGTGTGAATTTATTTTGCAGGCGACTTAGTTTCTGATGTCCCATAACTACTTTGCATTGAATGGTGTTTATTTTTACAGACAAGTGGCGTCTCTATGGAGCCCAGACACACTCCGTCGCTTGCAAACCTCCCCATGTCATATTGGGATTCTCTCTATGTATTTTCGGACTCCAACCCCTTTGCAGCTTACATCCAATGGTACGGAAGATACATCGATGTTGTGCTCCTTGTTTGGCGCTCCGATGTATCTTCCATACCAGACCTTATGCATTATTTCAACAGGAATAGTTTTCATTTGAAATTCGCCTCTGAGGTTTACAGGGATTCTTTATCGCTTCTAGATGTGACCCTCGTGGGAATAGCTGGTGGTACTGTTCAGTCCCATTATAGAAACCCATTATGGGAAACACATTGTTACGGGCTGACAGTAACCATCCCAGGGATACCACCAGGGCCATTCCAATTGGCGAGTTAACAAGATTAAAAAGGAACAATACCACGCTCACTATGTATGAGACACAAAAATCTGATCATGAGTAAACTGCAAGAAAGAAGGTACTCCAATAGGATATTGGATGCAGCTGACAAAAGTTTACACTACACACACTAATCTTTTACACTGATCCCTGCAAAGCCATAGCTTTGCATTGATCAGTGTTATAGGCAGTCGATTGCTCAAGCCTGGATTTCAGGCTTGGAGCAATCAATCGCCGATCGGACGCGACGGAGGGAGGTAAGGGGACCTCCGCTTGCGTGCTAGTTGATCGGGACATCGCGATGGTCCCGATCAGCCAGACTGAGCTGCCAGAAAGCTTTCACTTAGGGTTAATAGCGCACGACACAACGATTGGTGCCACACGCTATTAGCCCAGGGTCCCGGCTATCATTAGCCGCCGGGACCAACCCGGTATGACGGTCACTGTGTGACCCCGCATTATATACCGGGACCAGGCCTGTATACCTGTACGCCCTGCGGCCTTAAGAGGTTAAAGCAGGGGTCTCAAACTCCCAGCCCGCGGAACAAAATTTTGTGGCCCGCACCAGGGATCTGGAATTTTTAATCACCCGACACATGCAGTTCTGGGTGCCGGGCAGGTGATTTTTTTCAGGTATTTAGCCCTGCTTCAGGCAAGCAGGGCTAAATGCCTGAAGACTTCACACACACTTCAGCAAACACTGCTACATGGGACCCAGTGCACATATGACGGGGCAACCAGTCTTGCCCCGTCACTAAACTGCTACTTACATCTGCCTGCGGGGAGTTCCTGCCAGAGGTGCGCGCAGTGAGTGACGTCATCACAAACACCAGGCTGGGATGCCGACGTCCAGCGCAGCGTGTGCGATGATGTTGGCAGATGTAAGTAGTGCAGTCCAGGTGGGGAAACTGTGCTAAGGCTACCTAATGTGGGGAAACTGTGCTAAGGCCACCTAATGTGGGGAAACTGTGCTAAGGCTACCTAATGTGGGGAAACTGTGCTAAAGCTACCTAATGTGGGGAAACTGTGCTGCGCCACCTAATGTGGGGAAACTGTGCTAAGGCTACCTAATGTGGGGAAACTGTGCTAAGGCTACCTAATGTGGGGAAACTGTGCTGCGCCACCTAATGTGGGGAAACTGTGCTGCGCCACCTAATGTGGGGAAACTGTGCTGCGCCACCTAATGTGGGGAATCTACACTACACTACCTAATGTGGGGAATCTACACTACCTAATGTGGGGAATCTATACTACACTACCTAATGTGGGGAATCTATACTACACTACCTAATGTGGGGAATCTATACTACACTACCTAATGTGGGGAATCTATACTACACTACCTAATGTGGGGAATCTATACTACACTACCTAATGTGGGGAATCTATACTACACTACCTAATGTGGGGAATCTATACTACACTACCTAATGTGGGGAATCTATACTACACTACCTAATGTGGGGAATCTATACTACACTACCTAATGTGGGGAATCTATACTACACTACCTAATGTAGGGAATCTGTGCTAAGGCTACCTAATGTGGGGAAACTGCTGCCTACCTAATGGGTTTCCCTTCTCTACCCCCACCCCTTCCCAGCAGTAGCACCACCATCATCCGTCAGCTCCTGCTATTACCACACGGGGGTAGGGGGGAATGGAGGGGGGGGTGTTGCAGGAGGATGATGGGGGTCCTACTGCTGGTAGGGGGTGTTGCTGGTGGATGATGAGAGGCGCATGATGGGGGCATTATATGTGAGGGGGGCATGCGGCCCAGCCTCACCCAGCCACTACCTCCAGTGGCCCCCAGATAATTTGATACCCCTGCCTTAAAGGAACCACTGGGTGTTCTTTTCCATTTAATCCGCCCCTTTATCAATCTATATAGAATGTAAAGGGTTAACAGCAGCCTCCAAACTATGATCTGACAACACAATATAATACGGGGCCCTGACTAGACCCCACGTCCATGGCGGACATTACTACAAACCATCTCATACAATCAGCGTCAGATTCATCTCAGAGGACAATGACCCCCATCATTCCTGTACATGATCCTCCTAATGTTTTATCCTAGAACATTCCCCGGCCGTCACATGATCACATGACACACTCCCTACAGGACTTTATTCTTCTGTGGTTTATAGTTTCTTCTCCATAAAGTCAATGTGTCGCCTAGAATGCTCTGTGCATAGGTCATTCTACAGGGAGGGGGAGGCTGAGCTCCTATTGTCATCTATATCTACAGGGAGAGGGAGGCTGAACGCCTATTGTCTTCTATAAATGCAGGGAGAGTGAGGCTGAGGTCCCTATGACTTCCTTATATAAAGGGAGAAGGAGACTGAGGTCCTATTGTCTTCTCTACCTATTGGGGTCACCTCTCACAGTAATAATGTACAGATCACTTCCCAGCAGTCTCCTCCTTATCATCAAGGACAGAACAGGAATTCTCTGCAAGATTTCTGGATTATTTTATAATATTGATAATAAATCCATTATTACATACCTGGGACAACACCTCCTGGAATTATTACATACCTGGGACAACACCTCCTGGAATTATTACATACCTGGGACAACACCTCCTGGAATTATTACATACCTGGGGTAACACCTCCTGGAATTATTACACACCTGGGACAACACCTCCTGGAATAATTACACACCTGGGACAACACCTCCTGAAATTATTACATACCTGGGACAACACCTCCTAGAATTATTACATACCTGGGACAACACCTCCTAGAATTATTACATACCTGGGACAACACCTCCTAGAATTATTACATACCTGGGACAACACCTCCTGGAATTATTACATACCTGGGACAACACCTCCTAGAATTATTACATACCTGGGATAACACCTCCTGGAATTATTACATACCTGGGACAACACCTCCTAGAATTATTACATACCTGGGACAACACCTCCTGGAATTATTACATACCTGGGACAACACCTCCTGGAATTATTACATACCTGGGACAACACCTCCTGGAATTTCCTCCATATGTCTCTTACCTTGTGATGTGAGGGGCCGGTGATCCTCCATCATGACTATGTCCTGGTACAGATCCTTGTGTCCTCCAACTCCTCCACTGAATAATAGACAGCGATGTCCTAATGGGGTCAGTTCTGGAGACCTCACCTACAAAAAGACATCGATAACATAGAGCGGCGCCAAAGATGGGGGACAACAATGGTGGAAATGTAGATGGAGACAACAATGGTGGAAATGTAGATGGGGGACAACACTGGTGGAAATGTAGATGGAGACAACAATGGTGGAAATGTAGATGGGGGACAACAATGGTGGAAATGTAGATGGGGGACAACAATGGTGGAAATGTAGATGGGGGACAACAATGGTGGAAATGTAGATGGGGGACAACAATGGTGGAAATGTAGATGGGGACAACAATGGTGGAAATGTAGATGGGGACAACAATGGTGGAAATGTAGATGGGGGGACAACAATGGTGGAAATGTAGATGGAGACAACAATGGTGGAAATGTAGATGGGGGACAACACTGGTGGAAATGTAGATGGAGACAACAATGGTGGAAATGTAGATGGGGGACAACACTGGTGGAAATGTAGATGGAGACAACAATGGTGGAAATGTAGATGGGGGACAACAATGGTGGAAATGTAGATGGGGGACAACAATGGTGGAAATGTAGATGGGGGACAACAATGGTGGAAATGTAGATGGGGGACAACAATGGTGGAAATGTAGATGGGGACAACAATGGTGGAAATGTAGATGGGGACAACAATGGTGGAAATGTAGATGGGGGGAACAACAATGGTGGAAATGTAGATGGGGGGACAACAATGGTGGAAATGTAGATGGGGACAACAATGGTGGAAATGTAGATGGGGACAACAATAGTGGAAATGTAGATGGGACAACAATGGTGGAAATGTAGATGGGGGGACAACAATGGTGGAAATGTAGATGGAGACAACAATGGTGGAAATGTAGATGGGGGACAACAATGGTGGAAATGTAGATGGGGACAACAATGGTGGAAATGTAGATGGGGGACAACAATGGTGGAAATGTAGATGGAGACAACAATGGTGGAAATGTAGATGGGGGACAACAATGGTGGAAATGTAGATGGGGGACAACAATGGTGGAAATGTAGATGGGGGACAACAATGGTTGCAATGTAGATGGGGACAACAATGGTGGAAATGTAGATGGGGGACAACAATGGTGGAAATGTAGATGGGGGACAACAATGGTGGAAATGTAGACGGGGACAACAATGGTGGAAATGTAGACGGGGGACAACAATGGTGGAAATGTAGATGGGGACAACAATGGTGGAAATGTAGATGGGGACAACAATGGTGGAAATGTAGACGGGGGGGGACAACAATGGTGGAAATGTAGACGGGGGGACAACAATGGTGGAAATGTAGACGGGGACAACAATGGTGGAAATGTAGACGGGGGGACAACAATGGTGGAAATGTAGATGGGGGCCAACAATGGTGGAAATGTAGATGGGGACCAACAATGGTGGAAATGTAGATGGGGACCAACAATGGTGGAAATGTAGATGGGGACAACAATGGTGGAAATGTAGATGGGGGGACAACAATGGTGGAAATGTAGATGGGGACAACAATGGAGGAAATGTAGATGGGGGACAACAATGGTGGAAATGGAGATGGGGGACAACAATGGTGGAAATGTAGATGGGGGACAACAATGGAGGAAACGTAGATGGGGCCAACAATGGTGGAAATGTAGATGGGGGCCAACAATGGTGGAAATGTAGATGGGGACAACAATGGTGGAAATGTAGATGGGGGGGACAACAATGGTGGAAATGTAGATGGGGACAACAATGGTGGAAATGGAGTTGTCTTTCAGAGACCAGTTCAGAAATGCGCGGCTTTACCTTGGCAAGTGCCACTCTCAACAATGGCAGTGTTCCCCCCACATTAGGTTGGCAGTGTTCCCCCACATTAGGTTGGCAGTGTTCCCCCACATTAGGTTGGCAGTGTTCCCCCCACATTAGGCGGGCAGTATATAAAGCTGGGTGGCGGGCGGTATATAAAGCCGGGTGGCGGGCAGTATATAAAGCTGGGTGGCAGGCGGTATATAAAGCTGGGTGGCGGGCAGTATATAAAGCTGGGTGGCGTGCGGTATATAAAGCCGGGTGGCGGGCAATATATAAAGTGTGAACTATTACATTGTGACAGGAGGAACAAGAGAGGAACAACACAATGTAACAAACCCTCTGCATAGAAACTCACCTCACACCACGTCTCCTCTTCACTGAGCTCCTCCCCTTCTGGTCACATGTCCTCTACAACTGCTGAGCTCTGCCCACTCCTGTCACATGACCATCCCCACAGGTCCTTGATCCACAATCTCCTCTATCCTGCTGAGCTCCGCCCCCGCAGGTACTGGTCACATGACTGTGACATCATCACAGGTCCTACACCTCCAGCATCTAGATCAGTGGTTCTTAACCTTGTTTCAGGTCCTGAACCCCCCCAGCTTCATATGCGCATTCACCGAACCCCCCTTAATTGGAAAAATAGCATGATTTTTTCAAATTCAAAACATAGGAGGTATATATTTATACATAGGAGGTATATACTTATACATAGGAGGTATATATTTATACATAGGAGGTATATACTTATACATAAGAGGTATATACTTATACATAGGAGGTATATACTTATACATAGGAGGTATATATTTATACATAGGAGGTATATACATATACATAGGAGGTATATACTTATACATAGGAGGTATATACATAGGAGGTATATACTTATACATAGGAGGTATATATTTATACATAGGAGGTATATACATATACATAGGAGGTATATATTTATACATAGGAGGTATATACATAGGAGGTATATACTTATACATAGGAGGTATATACTTATACATAGGAGGTATATACTTATACATAGGAGGTATATACTTATACATAGGAGGTATATACATAGGAGGTATATACTTATACATAGGAGGTATATACTTATACATAGGAGGTATATACATAGGAGGTATATACTTATACATAGGAGGTATATATTTATACATAGGAGGTATATACATATACATAGGAGGTATATATTTATACATAGGAGGTATATATTTATACATAGGAGGTATATATTTATACATAGGAGGTATATACTTATACATAGGAGGTATATACTTATACATAGGAGGTATATACATAGGAGGTATATACTTATACATAGGAGGTATATACTTATACATAGGAGGTATATACATAGGAGGTATATACTTATACATAGGAGGTATATACTTATACATAGGAGGTATATATTTATACATAGGAGGTATATACTTATACATAGGAGGTATATATTTATACATAGGAGGTATATACTTATACATAGGAGGTATATATTTATACATAGGAGGTATATACTTATACATAGGAGGTATATACTTATACATAGGAGGTATATACATAGGAGGTATATACTTATACATAGGAGGTATATACTTATACATAGGAGGTATATACATAGGAGGTATATATTTATACATAGGAGGTATATACTTATACATAGGAGGTATATACTTATACATAGGAGGTATATACTTATACATAGGAGGTATATATTTATACATAGGAGGTATATATTTATACATAGGAGGTATATACTTATACATAGGAGGTATATACTTATACATAGGAGGTATATACTTATACATAGGAGGTATATATTTATACATAGGAGGTATATACTTATACATAGGAGGTATATATTTATACATAGGAGGTATATATTTATACATAGGAGGTATATACTTATACATAGGAGGTATATATTTATACATAGGAGGTATATATTTATACATAGGAGGTATATATATATTTATACATAGGAGGTATATACATAGGAGGTATATATTTATACATAGGAGGTTATATATTTATACATAGGAGGTATATATTTATACATAGAAGGTATATACTTATACATAGGAGGTATATACTTATACATAGGAGGTATATACTTATACATAGGAGGTATATACTTATACATAGGAGGTGTATACTTATACATAGGAGGTATATACTTATACATAGGAGGTATATACTTATACATAGGAGGTATATACATAGGAGGTATATACATAGGAGGTATATACTTATACATAGGAGGTATATATTTATACATAGGAGGTATATACTTATACATAGGAGGTGTATACTTATACATAGGAGGTATATACTTATACATAGGAGGTATATACTTATACATAGGAGGTATATACATAGGAGGTATATACATAGGAGGTATATACTTATACATAGGAGGTATATATTTATACTTAGGAGGTATATACTTATACATAGGAGGTATATATTTATACATAGGAGGTATATACTTATACATAGGAGGTATATATTTATACATAGGAGGTATATACTTATACATAGGAGGTATATATTTATACATAGGAGGTATATATTTATACATAGGAGGTATATACATAGGAGGTATATATTTATACATAGGAGGTATATACTTATACATAGGAGGTATATATTTATACATAGGAGGTATATATTTATACATAGGAGGTATATATTTATACATAGGAGGTATATACTTATACATAGGAGGTATATATTTATACATAGGAGGTATATATTTATACATAGGAGGTATATATTTATACATAGGAGGTATATATTTATACATAGGGGGTATATATTTATACATAGGAGGTATATACTTATACATAGGAGGTATATATTTATACATAGGAGGTATATACTTATACATAGGAGGTATATACTTATACATAGGAGGTATATACTTATACATAGGAGGTATATACTTATACATAGGAGGTATATACTTATACATAGGAGGTATATACTTATACATAGGAGGTATATACTTATACATAGGAGGTAGATACATATACATAGGAGGTATATACTTATACATAGGAGGTATATACTTATACATAGGAGGTATATACTTATACATAGGAGGTATATATATATACATAGGAGGTATATACTTATACATAGGCGGTATATATTTAAGTATATACTTATACATAGGAGGTATATATTTATACATAGGAGGTATATATTTATACATAGGCGGTATATATTTATACATAGGCGGTATATACTTATACATAGGAGGTATATACTTATACATAGGAGGTATATACTTATACATAGGAGGTATATACTTATACATAGGAGGTATATACTTATACATAGGAGGTATATACTTATACATAGGAGGTACATACTTAGGAGGTACATACATAGGAGGTACATACATAGGAGGTATATACTTATACATAGGAGGTACATACTTAGGAGGTACATACATAGGAGGTACATACATAGGAGGTATATACATAGGAGGTATATACTTATACATAGGAGGTATATATTTATACATAGGAGGTATATATTTATACATAGGAGGTATATATTTATACATAGGAGGTATATACTTATACATAGGAGGTACATACATAAGTATATATTTATACATAGGGGCACAAAATGAACAAAACCATTAAGAACAAAGAACAAAACCATGAAAACAGGATTTTCACACAAAAAAATAATGAATATTTCCTGCAGATCAGTGACTTCTGTGTTGTCTTTCAGAGACCAGTTCAGAAATGCGCGGCTTTACCTTGGCAAGTGCCACTCTCAACAATGGCAGTGTCCCCCCACATTAGGCAGGCAGTGTTCCCCCACATTAGGTTGGCAGTGTTCCCCCACATTAGGTTGGCAGTGTTCCCCCCACATTAGGCAGGCAGTGTTCCCCCCACATTAGGCAGGCAGTGTTCCCCCACATTAGGCTGGCAGTGTTCCCCCCACATTAGGCAGGCAGTGTTTCCCCCACATTAGGCAGGCAGAGTTCCCCCATCATTAGGCAGGCAATGTTCCCCCACATTAGGCAGGCAGTGTTTCCCCCACATTAGGCAGGCAGAGTTCCCACATCATTAGGCAGGCAGTGTTCCCCCACATTAGGCAGGCAGTGTTCCCCCACATTAGGCAGGCAGTGTTTCCCCCACATTAGGTTGGCAGTGTTCCCCCACATTAGGCAGGCAGTGTTCCTCCACATTAGGCAGGCAGTGTTTCCCCCACATTAGTCATAGAAAAAGTAGAAAAAAAAAACAGGGATATGCGCCCCTAGTGAAGGATGTTTATAGGTGAGATGAAAACAGGTTAAGTTGTAACACTCACCTATTTTCGTTGTGCTGAGAGCACAACTTCTGTGATAGCCTTAGGTGATGTCTCAGGTCTGCAGCCACGGTCCTCTGGAGCAAAGGTGATGTCCCAGCAGTGTAAATAACAAGAAAAAGGCAAAGTTGGGCCGTTGGTGGCGCTTCCTACATTCCCCCGGAGCTCCGCAACAGCTGATCGGTTGGCCAGGCTGTATACTTACTCGTAAGTATACAGCCTGGCCGACCGATCAGCTGTTGCGGAGCTCCGGGGGAATGTAGGAAGCGCCACCAACGGCCCAACTTTGCCTTTTTCTTGTTATCCCCACATTAGTCAGGCAGTGTTCCCCCCCACATTAGGCAGGCAGTGTTCCCCCACATTAGGCAGGCAGTGTTCCCCCACATTAGGCAGGCAGTGTTCCCCCACATTAGGCAGGCAGTGTTCCCCCCACAGTAGGCAGGCAGTGCTCCCCCACATTAGTCAGGCAGTGTTCCCCCCACATTAGTCAGGCAGTGTTCCCCCCACATTAGTCAGGCAGTGTTCCCCCCACATTAGGCAGGCAGTGTTCCCCCCACAGTAGGCAGGCAGTCTTCCCCCACATTAGGCAGGCAGTCTTCCCCCACATTAGGCTGGCAGTGTTCCCCCACAGTAGGCAGGCAGTCTTCCCCCACATTAGGCAGGCAGTGTTCCCCCCACAGTAGGCAGGCAGTGCTCCCCCACATTAGTCAGGCAGTGTTCCCCCCACATTAGTCAGGCAGTGTTCCCCCCACATTAGTCAGGCAGTGTTCCCCCCACATTAGGCAGGCAGTGTTCCCCCCACAGTAGGCAGGCAGTCTTCCCCCACATTAGGCAGGCAGTCTTCCCCCACATTAGGCTGGCAGTGTTCCCCCACAGTAGGCAGGCAGTGTTCCCCCACATTAGGCAGGCAGTGTTCCCCCACATTAGGCAGGCAGTGTTCCCCCACAGTAGGCAGGCAGTGTTCCCCCACATTAGGCAGGCAGTGTTCCCCCACATTAGGCAGGCAGTGTTCCCCCACATTAGGCAGGCAGTGTTCCCCAACATTAGGCAGGCAGAGTTCCGCCACATTAGGCAGGCAGTGTTCCCCCACATTAGGCAGGCAGCGCTCCCCCACATTAGGCAGGCAGCGTTCCCCCACATTAGGCAGACAGCGTTCCCCCACATTAGGCAGGCAGTGTTCCCCCACATTAGGCAGGCAGAGTTCCCCCACATTAGGCAGGCAGAGTTCCCCCACATTAGGCTGGCAGTGTTCCCCCACATTAGGCAGGCAGTGTTCCCCCACATTAGGCAGGTAGCGTTCCCCCACATTAGGCAGGCAGCGTTCCCCCACATTAGGCAGACAGCGTTCCCCCACATTAGGCAGGCAGTGTTCCCCCACATTAGGCTGGCAGAGTTCCCCCACATTAGGCTGGCAGTGTTCCCCCACATTAGGCAGGCAGTGTTCCCCCACATTAGGCAGGCAGCATTCGCCCACATTAGGCAGGCAGTGTTCCCCAACATTAGGCAGGCAGAGTTCCGCCACATTAGGCAGGCAGTGTTCCCCCACATTAGGCAGGCAGTGCTCCCCCCACATTAGGCAGGCAGCGTTCCCCCACATTAGGCAGGCAGCGTTCCCCCACATTAGGCAGGCAGCATTCCCCCACATTAGGCAGGCAGTGTTCCCCAACATTAGGCAGGCAGAGTTCCGCCACATTAGGCAGGCAGTGTTCCCCCACATTAGGCAGGCAGTGCTCCCCCCACATTAGGCAGGCAGCGTTCCCCCACATTAGGCAGGCAGCGTTCCCCCACATTAGGCAGGCAGTGTTCCCCCACATTAGGCAGGCAGAGTTCCCCCACATTAGGCTGGCAGTGTTCCCCCACATTAGGCAGGCAGTGTTCCCCCACATTAGGCAGGCAGTGTTCCCCCACATTAGGCAGGCAGAGTTCCCCCACATTAGGCAGGCAGAGTTCCCCCACATTAGGCTGGCAGCGTTCCCCCACATTAGGCAGGCAGCGTTCCCCCACATTAGGCAGGCAGAGTTCCCCCACATTAGGCTGGCAGCGTTCCCCCACATTAGGCAGGCAGTGTACCTCACATTAGGCAGGCAGTGTTTCCCCCACATTAGGAAGGCAGTGTCCCCCCACATTAGTCAGGCAGTGTTCCCCCCCACATTAGGCAGGCAGTGTTCCCCCACATTAGGCAGGCAGTGTTCCCCCACATTAGGCAGGCAGTGTTCCCCCCACAGTAGGCAGGCAGTGCTCCCCCACATTAGTCAGGCAGTGTTCCCCCCACATTAGTCAGGCAGTGTTCCCCCTTACATTAGTCAGGCAGTGTTCCCCCCACATTAGGCAGGCAGTGTTCCCCCCACAGTAGGCAGGCAGTCTTCCCCCACATTAGGCAGGCAGTCTTCCCCCACATTAGGCTGGCAGTGTTCCCCCACAGTAGGCAGGCAGTGTTCCCCCACATTAGGCAGGCAGTGTTCCCCCACATTAGGCAGGCAGTGTTCCCCCACAGTAGGCAGGCAGTGTTCCCCCACATTAGGCAGGCAGTGTTACCCCACATTAGGCAGGCAGTGTTCCCCCACATTAGGCAGGCAGAGTTCCCCCACATTAGGCAGGCAGTGTTCCCCCACATTAGGCAGGCAGTGTTCCCCAACATTAGGCAGGCAGAGTTCCGCCACATTAGGCAGGCAGTGTTCCCCCACATTAGGCAGGCAGCGCTCCCCCACATTAGGCAGGCAGTGTTCCCCCACATTAGGCAGACAGTGTTCCCCCACATTAGGCAGGCAGTGTTCCCCCACATTAGGCAGGCAGAGTTCCCCCACATTAGGCAGGCAGAGTTCCCCCACATTAGGCTGGCAGTGTTCCCCCACATTAGGCAGGCAGTGTTCCCCCACATTAGGCAGGCAGCGCTCCCCCACATTAGGCAGGCAGCGTTCCCCCACATTAGGCAGACAGTGTTCCCCCACATTAGGCAGGCAGTGTTCCCCCACATTAGGCAGGCAGAGTTCCCCCACATTAGGCTGGCAGTGTTCCCCCACATTAGGCAGGCAGCGTTCCCCCACATTAGGCAGGCAGCGTTCCCCCACATTAGGCAGGCAGTGTTCCCCAACATTAGGCAGGCAGAGTTCCGCCACATTAGGCAGGCAGTGTTCCCCCACATTAGGCAGGCAGTGCTCCCCCCACATTAGGCAGGCAGCGTTCCCCCACATTAGGCAGGCAGTGTTCCCCCACATTAGGCAGGCAGTGTTCCCCCACATTAGGCAGGCAGAGTTCCCCCACATTAGGCTGGCAGTGTTCCCCCACATTAGGCAGGCAGTGTTCCCCCACATTAGGCAGGCAGTGTTCCCCCACATTAGGCAGGCAGAGTTCCCCCACATTAGGCAGGCAGAGTTCCCCCACATTAGGCAGGCAGCGTTCCCCCACATTAGGCAGGCAGAGTTCCCCCACATTAGGCTGGCAGCGTTCCCCCACATTAGGCAGGCAGTGTACCTCACATTAGGCAGGCAGTGTTTCCCCCACATTAGGCAGGCAGTGTCCCCCCACATTAGGCAGGCAGTGTACCCCCACATTAGGCAGGCAGAGTTCCCCCACATTAGGCAGGCAGTGTACCCCCACATTAGGCAGGCAGAGTTCCCCCACATTAGGCAGGCAGAGTTCCCCCACATTAGGAAGGCAGTGTTCCCCCACATTATGTAGGCCAGTGGTCTTCAACCTGCAGACTTCCAGATGTTGCAAAACTACAACTCCCAGCATGCCTGGACAGCCAACGTCTAAGCAATATTTTTCATGATAAAAAGTGACCAAAAATACACTATTTTGGACTTTGGAATTTTTTTGCGCGTACGCCATTGATCGTGCGGTTTAATTAACGATATATTTTTATAATTCGGACATTTCAGGGTGCCTCCAGCTGCTGCAAAACTACCACTCCCAGCATGCCCTGAAAGCTGATGACTGTATGGTCATGCTGGGAGCTGTATAAAGTATTATAAGACCTCAGATCAGACTTGCCCATCCGGAGGATCAGAGCAGCAACGAGTGCGCGCGCTGCCTCAGGACAGGGTAACGGGGAGGGTGGGGCCACGTGCGAGGCCAGTCGAGCTGGCCAATGCGCGCAGCCCCAGCTATCAGCGTGCTCGCTCTCGCCTGTTTGATTGACAGGTGGGAGCTATAACACTGCACACACTGATCTCTTATACTGATCATTGTTATCCCATAGGGACGTATAACACTGCACACACTGATCTCTTATACTGATCATTGTTATCCCATAGGGACCTATAACACTGCACACACTGATCTCTTATACTGATCATTGTTATCCCATAGGAGGCTATAACACTGCACACACTGATCTCTTATACTGATCATTGTTATCCCATAGGAGACCATAACACTGCACACACTGATCTCTTATACTGATCATTGTTATGCCATAGGAGACTATAACACTGCACACACTGATCTCTTATACTGATCATTGTTATCCCATAGGAGACTATAACACTGCACACACTGATCTCTTACACTGGTCATTGCTATCCCATAGGGGACTATAACACTTGTGGCAGTGTGGCAAGGAAAGGGTGTATTTCCCTTGCTAACTCTGGAGAATCCACCTGTGTCCTGATTAATGAGGTATCAGGAAGGGGAAGTGTGTATAAAAGGAAAGGGAACAGAATATTTGGGGTCTCCCTGGGATACAGTATGTTGGCTGTAGGGGGAGACACACGGACCCTGTTTAGGTAACACACAGAAGGTGCTGTGAGTGGTCCAAGAAGTGGTGTGAACTGTGAGTAACAGGAGACACATGTTATACTGGCTGAGCTCACCAGATAGTAGTCAGGGCATGCTGATATGTGTAGTCAGTGACCAGACAGTCTAGGACTTTATTTTGTTCCTGTTTATGTTTTGTTTTATCTGCAACCTGTGGAAATAAAGCTGCGAGGAGCCCGACATGTATGAGGAACTGTGGTCTGTGGTGTTATTGTGAGGAACTGTGGTCTGTGGTGTTATTGTGAGGAACGTGTCCTGTGGTAGTGACCAGGACGATCCCAGAGCTAATCCCCAACACGGTTCGTCACATTTTGGTGGAGGATGCGGGCACGCTGTTGCTAAGGGCAACCAACGGGCGAGTTGGAGAGGAGCCGTTGCTAGGAGCAACCCCCTGCAAGATTGCAAGTCGGAGGAGCCCAGCAGAGGAGTTCAAGCACAGGATGGTGTCTGTGGAGGAGCGTTGCTAGGGGCAACGGATCGAGATTTTTTTCTGGAAAAAGGACATCGGCAGGCCGGTGCTGGGGGCAACAGACGTGGGCCACAACCGGTGGTCGCCAGGATGAAGCCGAGGTCCCGTGAGTTGTTGGTGGATGGACTTGGATTGTTGCCAGACTGTATCTCGGATTATGCCAGAAATAATTCCCTTTTTGAAGTCGCGCCCGGAGCCCGGTAAGACTGTTCTAATTACCTTTGATACATGTTTTGGGACAGTGAACCATATGATGGAGGTATGTGCGGAATTTACAGTGGAAATTGTAGTGGGCAGAGACTTTCTGTATTTCTGGCAGCTGTGGGATGAGGACAGTGCACCTGAGAGATCGCACCCAAAGGTTCCGGAAGTAGTGAGGACTGGGGGGTCTCTACTGGACTGTGTGAATGGGGCTGTATATTGGGAACCCTACTGGACTGTGTGAATGGTGCTGTATATTGGGAACCCTACTGGACTGTGTGAATGGGGCTGTATATTGGGAACCCTACTGGACTGTGTGAATGGGGCTGTATATTGGGAACCCTACTGGACTGTGTGAATGGGGCTGTATATTGGGAACCCTACTGGACTGTGTGAATGGGGCTGTATATTGTGAACCCTACTGGACTGTGTGAATGGGGCTGTATATTGGGAACCCTACTGGACTGTGTGAATGGTGCTGTATATTGGGAACCCTACTGGACTGTGTGAATGGGGCTGTATATTGGGATCCCTACTGGACTGTGTGAATGGGGCTGTATATTGGGAACCCTACTGGACTGTGTGAATGGGGCTGTATATTGGGAACCCTACTGGACTGTGTGAATGGGGCTGTATATTGGGAACCCTACTGGACTGTGTGAATGGGGCTGTATATTGGGATCCCTACTGGACTGTGTGAATGGGGCTGTATATTGGGAACCCTACTGGACTGTGTGAATGGGGCTGTATATTGGGATCCCTACTGGACTGTGTGAATGGGGCTGTATATTGGGATCCCTACTGGACTGTGTGAATGGGGCTGTATATTGGGATCCCTACTGGACTGTGTGAATGGGGCTGTATATTGGGAACCCTACTGGACTGTGTGAATGGGGCTGTATATTGGGAACCCTACTGGACTGTGTGAATGGGGCTGTATATTGGGATCCCTACTGGACTGTGTGAATGGGGCTGTATATTGGGATCCCTACTGGACTGTGTGAATGGGGCTGTATATTGGGAACCCTACTGGACTGTGTGAATGGGGCTGTATATTGGGAACCCTACTGGACTGTGTGAATGGGGCTGTATATTGTGAACCCTACTGGACTGTGTGAATGGGGCTGTATATTGGGAACCCTACTGGACTGTGTGAATGGTGCTGTATATTGGGAACCCTACTGGACTGTGTGAATGGTGCTGTATATTGGGAATCCTACTGGACTGTGTGAATGGGGCTGTATATTGGGGTCTCTACTGGACTGTGTGAATGGGGCTGTATATTGGGGTCTCTACTGGACTGTGTGAATGGGGCTGTATATTGGGATCCCTACTGGACTGTGTGAATGGGGCTGTATATTGGGAACCCTACTGGACTGTGTGAATGGGGCTGTATATTGGGATCCCTACTGGACTGTGTGAATGGGGCTGTATATTGGGATCCCTACTGGACTGTGTGAATGGGGCTGTATATTGGGAACCCTACTGGACTGTGTGAATGGGGCTGTATATTGGGAACCCTACTGGACTGTGTGAATGGGGCTGTATATTGGGAACCCTACTGGACTGTGTGAATGGGGCTGTATATTGGGAACCCTACTGGACTGTGTGAATGGGGCTGTATATTGGGAACCCTACTGGACTGTGTGAATGGGGCTGTATATTGGGAACCCTACTGGACTGTGTGAATGGGGCTGTATATTGGGAACCCTACTGGACTGTGTGAATGGGGCTGTATATTGGGAACCCTACTGGACTGTGTGAATGGGGCTGTATATTGGGAACCCTAATGGACTGTGTGAATGGGGCTGTATATTGGGAACCCTACTGGACTGTGTGAATGGGGCTGTATATTGGGAACCCTACTGGACTGTGTGAATGGGGCTGTATATTGGGAACCCTACTGGACTGTGTGAATGGGGCTGTATATTGGGAACCCTACTGGACTGTGTGAATGGGGCTGTATATTGGGAACCCTACTGGACTGTGTGAATGGTGCTGTATATTGGGAACCCTACTGGACTGTGTGAATGGGGCTGTATATTGGGGTCTCTACTGGACTGTGTGAATGGGGCTGTATATTGGGGTCTCTACTGGACTGTGTGAATGGGGCTGTATATTGGGATCCCTACTGGACTGTGTGAATGGGGCTGTATATTGGGAACCCTACTGGACTGTGTGAATGGGGCTGTATATTGGGATCCCTACTGGACTGTGTGAATGGGGCTGTATATTGGGATCCCTACTGGACTGTGTGAATGGGGCTGTATATTGGGATCCCTACTGGACTGTGTGAATGGGGCTGTATATTGGGAACCCTACTGGACTGTGTGAATGGGGCTGTATATTGGGAACCCTACTGGACTGTGTGAATGGGGCTGTATATTGGGAACCCTACTGGACTGTGTGAATGGGGCTGTATATTGGGATCCCTACTGGACTGTGTGAATGGTGCTGTATATTGGGAACCCTACTGGACTGTGTGAATGGTGCTGTATATTGGGAACCCTACTGGACTGTGTGAATGGGGCTGTATATTGGGAACCCTACTGGACTGTGTGAATGGGGCTGTATATTGGGAACCCTACTGGACTGTGTGAATGGGGCTGTATATTGGGAACCCTACTGGACTGTGTGAATGGGGCTGTATATTGGGAACCCTACTGGACTGTGTGAATGGGGCTGTATATTGGGAACCCTACTGGACTGTGTGAATGGGGCTGTATATTGGGAACCCTACTGGACTGTGTGAATGGGGCTGTATATTGGGAACCCTAATGGACTGTGTGAATGGGGCTGTATATTGGGAACCCTACTGGACTGTGTGAATGGGGCTGTATATTGGGAACCCTACTGGACTGTGTGAATGGGGCTGTATATTGGGAACCCTACTGGACTGTGTGAATGGTGCTGTATATTGGGAACCCTACTGGACTGTGTGAATGGTGCTGTATATTGGGAACCCTACTGGACTGTGTGAATGGGGCTGTATATTGGGGTCTCTACTGGACTGTGTGAATGGGGCTGTATATTGGGGTCTCTACTGGACTGTGTGAATGGGGCTGTATATTGGGATCCCTACTGGACTGTGTGAATGGGGCTGTATATTGGGATCCCTACTGGACTGTGTGAATGGGGCTGTATATTGGGAACCCTACTGGACTGTGTGAATGGGGCTGTATATTGGGAACCCTACTGGACTGTGTGAATGGGGCTGTATATTGGGAACCCTACTGGACTGTGTGAATGGGGCTGTATATTGGGAACCCTACTGGACTGTGTGAATGGTGCTGTATATTGGGAACCCTACTGGACTGTGTGAATGGTGCTGTATATTGGGAACCCTACTGGACTGTGTGAATGGTGCTGTATATTGGGATCCCTACTGGACTGTGTGAATGGTGCTGTATATTGGGAACCCTACTGGACTGTGTGAATGGTGCTGTATATTGGGAACCCTACTGGACTGTGTGAATGGTGCTGTATATTGGGAACCCTACTGGACTGTGTGAATGGGGCTGTATATTGGGAACCCTACTGGACTGTGTGAATGGGGCTGTATATTGGGAACCCTACTGGACTGTGTGAATGGGGCTGTATATTGGGAACCCTACTGGACTGTGTGAATGGGGCTGTATATTGGGAACCCTACTGGACTGTGTGAATGGGGCTGTATATTGTGAACCCTACTGGACTGTGTGAATGGGGCTGTATATTGGGAACCCTACTGGACTGTGTGAATGGGGCTGTATATTGGGATCCCTACTGGACTGTGTGAATGGTGCTGTATATTGGGATCCCAACTGGACTGTGTGAATGGTGCTGTATATTGGGATCCCATGCAGGCTGATAATGTTTTTCTTATAACACTTATGTTAATGTGTTCTGATGTAAAGAGTTCTATTCCCACCTCTCGCAGGACAAAAGAAAAGCTGTGTGAGCTGGAAATAGAAGGTAAAAAGATGAGGGTTCTGTTAGATCCAAAATGTGTAATAAGTAAAGACCAGCGGCAGAAAGCCGGACCCCGCTATAGTGTCTACACAAGCCGGACCCCGCTATAGTGTCTACACAGGCCGGACCCCGCTATAGTGTCTACACAGGCCGGACCCCGCTATAGTGTCTACACAGGCCGGACCCCGCTATAGTGTCCACACAGGCCGGACCCCGCTATAGTGTCCACACAGGCCGGACCCCGCTATAGTGTCCACACAGGCCGGACCCCGCTATAGTGTCCACACAGGCCGGACCCCGCTATAGTGTCCACACAGGCCGGACCCCGCTATAGTGTCCACACAGGCCGGACCCCGCTATAGTGTCCACACAGGCCGGACCCCGCTATAGTGTCCACACAGGCCGGACCCCGCTATAGTGTCCACACAGGCCGGACCCCGCTATAGTGTCCACACAGGCCGGACCCCGCTATAGTGTCCACACAGGCCGGACCCCGCTATAGTGTCCACACAGGCCGGACCCCGCTATAGTGTCCACACAGGCCGGACCCCGCTATAGTGTCCACACAGGCCGGACCCCGCTATAGTGTCCACACAGGCCGGACCCCGCTATAGTGTCCACACAGGCCGGACCCCGCTATAGTGTCCACACAGGCCGGACCCCGCTATAGTGTCCACACAGGCCGGACCCCGCTATAGTGTCCACACAGGCCGGACCCCGCTATAGTGTCCACACAGGCCGGACCCCGCGATAGTGTCCACACAGGCCGGACCCCGCTATAGTGTCCACACAGGCCGGACCCCGCTATAGTGTCCACACAGGCCGGACCCCGCTATAGTGTCCACACAGGCCGGACCCCGCTATAGTGTCCACACAGGCCGGACCCCGCTAGTGTCCACACAGGCCGGACCCCGCTACAGTGTCCACACAGGCCGGACCCCGCTACAGTGTCTATACAGGCCGGACCCCGCTACAGTGTCTATACAGGCCGGACCCCGCTACAGTGTCTATACAGGCCGGACCCCGCTACAGTGTCTATACAGGCCGGACCCCGCTACAGTGTCTATACAGGCCGGACCCCGCTACAGTGTCTATACAGGCCGGACCCCGCTACAGTGTCTATACAGGCCGGACCCCGCTACAGTGTCTATACAGGCCGGACCCCGCTACAGTGTCTATACAGGCCGGACCCCGCTACAGTGTCTATACAGGCCGGACCCCGCTACAGTGTCTATACAGGCCGGACCCCGCTACAGTGTCTATACAGGCCGGACCCCGCTACAGTGTCTATACAGGCCGGACCCCGCTACAGTGTCTATACAGGCCGGACCCCGCTACAGTGTCTATACAGGCCGGACCCCGCTATAGTGTCTATACAGGCCGGACCCCGCTATAGTGTCTATACAGGCCGGACCCCGCTATAGTGTCTACACAGGCCGAACCCCGCTATAGTGTCTACACAGGCCGGACCCCGCTATAGTGTCTACACAGGCCGGACCCCGCTACAGTGTCTACACAGGCCGGACCCCGCTACAGTGTCTATACAGGCCGGACCCCGCTACAGTGTCTATACAGGCCGGACCCCGCTACAGTGTCTATACAGGCCGGACCCCGCTACAGTGTCTATACAGGCCGGACCCCGCTACAGTGTCTATACAGGCCGGACCCCGCTACAGTGTCTATACAGGCCGGACCCCGCTACAGTGTCTATACAGGCCGGACCCCGCTATAGTGTCTATACAGGCCGGACCCCGCTATAGTGTCTATACAGGCCGGACCCCACTATAGTGTCTATACAGGCCGGTATTTGGGGTTATAAAACAGTTAATGTCTGTATTTCTACTCCCTATGGTACCATAAGTCACAAGGTTGTAATAGAGCCCTCCTTACAGTATGAAGTAGTGCTGGGGAAGGATTTTCCGTTTTTTCAGCAGTTGTGGGAAGATAGTCAGGTGACTAGAGCAGGAACACCTGATAGGCTCACAACACTTGGTTTACACCACATAGCAGGGGAGAGTAACTCTGCAGAGGATGAGGACGGGGAGTGTCGGCAGACCCTGGGTATGTGTCAGGTGGGAGTGTCGGCAGACCCTGGGTATGTGTCAGGTGGGGGTGTCGGCAGACCCTGGGTATGTGTCAGGTGGGGGTGTCGGCAGACCCTGGGTATGTGTCAGGTGGGGGTGTCGGCAGACCCTGGGTATGTGTCAGGTGGGGGTGTCGGCAGACCCTGGGTATGTGTCAGGTGGGGGTGTCGGCAGACCCTGGGTATGTGTCAGGTGGGGGTGTCGGCAGACCCTGGGTATGTGTCAGGTGGGGGTGTCGGCAGACCCTGGGTATGTGTCAGGTGGGGGTGTCGGCAGACCCTGGGTATGTGTCAGGTGGGGGTGTCGGCAGACCCTGGGTATGTGTCAGGTGGGGGTGTCGGCAGACCCTGGGTATGTGTCAGGTGGGGGTGTCGGCAGACCCTGGGTATGTGTCAGGTGGGGGTGTCGGCAGACCCTGGGTATGTGTCAGGTGGGGGTGTCGGCAGACCCTGGGTATGTGTCAGGTGGGGGTGTCGGCAGACCCTGGGTATGTGTCAGGTGGGAGTGTCGGCAGACCCTGGGTATGTGTCAGGTGGGAGTGTCGGCAGACCCTGGGTATGTGTCAGGTGGGAGTGTCGGCAGACCCTGGGTATGTGTCAGGTGGGAGTGTCGGCAGACCCTGGGTATGTGTCAGGTGGGAGTGTCGGCAGACCCTGGGTATGTGTCAGGTGGGAGTGTCGGCAGACCCTGGGTATGTGTCAGGTGGGAGTGTCGGCAGACCCTGGGTATGTGTCAGGTGGGAGTGTCGGCAGACCCTGGGTATGTGTCAGGTGGGAGTGTCGGCAGACCCTGGGTATGTGTCAGGTGGGAGTGTCGGCAGACCCTGGGTATGTGTCAGGTGGGAGTGTCGGCAGACCCTGGGTATGTGTCAGGTGGGAGTGTCGGCAGACCCTGGGTATGTGTCAGGTGGGAGTGTCGGCAGACCCTGGGTATGTGTCAGGTGGGAGTGTCGGCAGACCCTGGGTATGTGTCAGGTGGGAGTGTCGGCAGACCCTGGGTATGTGTCAGGTGGGAGTGTCGGCAGACCCTGGGTATGTGTCAGGTGGGAGTGTCGGCAGACCCTGGGTATGTGTCAGGTGGGAGTGTCGGCAGACCCTGGGTATGTGTCAGGTGGGAGTGTCGGCAGACCCTGGGTATGTGTCAGGTGGGAGTGTCGGCAGACCCTGGGTATGTGTCAGGTGGGAGTGTCGGCAGACCCTGGGTATGTGTCAGGTGGGAGTGTCGGCAGACCCTGGGTATGTGTCAGGTGGGAGTGTCGGCAGACCCTGGGTATGTGTCAGGTGGGAGTGTCGGCAGACCCTGGGTATGTGTCAGGTGGGAGTGTCGGCAGACCCTGGGTATGTGTCAGGTGGGAGTGTCGGCAGACCCTGGGTATGTGTCAGGTGGGAGTGTCGGCAGACCCTGGGTATGTGTCAGGTGGGAGTGTCGGCAGACCCTGGGTATGTGTCAGGTGGGAGTGTCGGCAGACCCTGGGTATGTGTCAGGTGGGAGTGTCGGCAGACCCTGGGTATATGCCAGGTGGGAGTGTCGGCAGACCCTGGGTATATGTCAGGTGGGAGTGTCGGCAGACCCTAGGTATATGTCAGGTGGGAGTGTGCCAGACCCTAGGTATATGTCAGGTGGGAGTGTCAGCAGACCCTAGGTATATCTCAGGTGGGAGTGTCAGCAGACCCTAGGTATATGTCAGGTGGGAGTGTCAGCAGACCCTAGGTATATGTCAGGTGGGAGTGTGCCAGACCACTAGGGGAGCTGAAGAACAGTCCGCGAGTCAAGTTAAAGAGGTGACTGGAAAAGAAGCTACAGAGATGGCTGTGGAAAAGCCAAAACTCCAGAAAAGAGTACCAGTGGAGCTGGGGGCTGCGCTTACGGTCCCAGACAGAGTCCTAAGTGAAGAAGATGTGGTGTCTGAACTAGAAAGAGGTCGTAACCAGGAAGGTCGACCCGCTGGACCAGATATTGTTGCAGACCCCGGAGCCCTAGTAGTTTTTTCCAGGCCATGGAGAGACTGTGACAAGACAAAAGAAAAGTCTGCCAAGGAGCCGAGAGACAGTTCAGAGGAACTGTTTGGGAATCACCCGGACTCCCTGGTGCCCAGAGCCATTGAAGTTGTTGCTAGGGGCAACAAACTTACCGCCAAGGGATTGCCGGTCCGACGGGAGTGTTTAGCGAGAGTCTCCAGAGTTGCCAACATGGTGGGAGAGGAAGAGTGCCAGGTGTCGGTGGTATCTGTTGTGGATGATAATAATGAGGCACAAGTGGCCGCAACCCCGAAAAAGGGGGAGACTTCATCTAGAGATGGAGAAGAGCTGGGGCGAGTGTCTGACAGAGGACCAGAGGATGTCTCAAGGTCTAACAGCGAGAGTGAGGAGACCGCTGTCAGTAAAAGGTCTCGGAAAAGACGAGCTGGTCTTGGGAAAAAACTGGAGCAGATCCAGAATCTGGAAGAAACCCTGCAGATGGTTTCTGTGAAGTTGATGGAGAAAGAAAAAGAGGAACATCGCTTGACAGAGGAGAGGGACAAATCACTTGCTGACTTTAAGAAAGAGCAAGAAGCGAGGCTTCAGCTGGAAAAAGTCATGGAGCATCACAGAAGTGAGTTTGTGGCTCTGCAGAATGAACTGTCCCGCTCCCAGGGTCTTGTGACCAGTAAGGAGAGTGAAGTGCAGAGTCTGGCCAAGCGGATGTCATTCCAGGAAGAAGAAGTGAGTCTTCTACATGGTGCATATCAGGCTCTGCAGAGTGATCACAAGGCTAGCCTGGTAGCCATGGAAAAAATAGAAAAAGAGAAGAATGAAATGAAGATGGAAGCTGAAGCTCTTGCCAGCAATCTGGAGAGTGTCTCTAAAGCTAAGAGACAACTGGAGGAGGAAGTCAAGGTGAAGAATGCCCTTGCACATGCTCTTCAATCTGCTCGTCATGACAATGACTTACTCCGTGAGCAGTATGAGGAGGCCCTGGAACAAGTTGAGACTCTGCAACATGAAAACAAGAACTTGCAACAGGAGATCTCAGATCTATCTGAACAGATTGGTGAGAGTGGAAAATCTATCAATGAGTTAGTGAAGTCCAAGAAACAGTTGCTGGACAGTGAGAAGATGATCGCCGCACAACTCAAGAGTGAGCAGCTGAGATATATAAAGCTGGAAGGAAAGAGTGTATTTCCCTTGCTAACTCTGGAGAATCCACCTGTGTCCTGATTAATGAGGTATCAGGAAGGGGAAGTGTGTATAAAAGGAAAGGGAACAGAATAGTTGGGGTCTCCCTGGGATACAGTATGCTGCTGTTAGAGGGGGAGACACACGGACCCTGTTTAGGTAACACGCAGAAGGTGCTGTGAGTGGTCCAAGAAGTGGTGTGAACTGTGAGTAACAGGAGACACATGTTATACTGGCTGAGCTCACCAGATAGTAGTCAGGGCATGCTGATATGTGTAGTCAGTGACCAGACAGTCTGGGACTTTATTTTGTTCCTGTTTATGTTTTGTTTTACCTGCAACCTGTGGAAATAAAGCTGGCGAGGAGCCCGACTTGTATGCGGAACTGTGGTCTGTGGTGTTATTGTGAGGAACGTGTCCTGTGGTAGTGACCAGGAAGATGATCTCCACAAAGCTCAAGAGTGAGCAGCTGAGATATATAAAGCTGGAAGATGACATGAAGATCTTAAAAGAGAGCCTGGAAGCGCAGAACGAAACGCGCAGAAGGTCCCACGTAGCTGCCTTGGTTTTTCTGGGAGCGCAACTCTACGAGCAGGTGGCTGTGCTGGCGGACAATGAACAATTATTGAGGAAACAATTGCTGTCTTCGGAAGATACTGTCAGGGACTTGACAGAATTACTTGACAGTGAGAGGATGAAGTCCGCTAAGCTCCAGTGTAAGCTGCGAAAATGCGAGAAAAAGGAAGAGGACCAGGAAGTCCTAAAAGAGAGCAGAGACCAAGATATGGCGGAATTGGCTCAAGAAAGGCTTTTGGGCCAGAAGTTACTGGATACAGGGATGCTTTCTCTGAAGCCCTGTAAGAAGTCCCCTGAAGCTAGGACTGAGCTGAAACCTGGTGGGAAATCCTCTGAAGTGGAGACTAAGGATAAGTCAGGCAGGAAATCCTCTGAACCTGAGCAGACCAAAGATTCTGAAGATAATGCTGAGGCAGAGAAATCCTCTGAAGCAGAAGCCAAACCAGAGTCAACCTCAAAATCTATGAGTAAAGAGAATGGCACAACTGAAGCTACAGGTGAAGAGAAGAGTAATCCTGAAGAAGCTGCAGAGAAGAGCCAAACAGTAGTAGAAGCGGATTCTACACAAGAATCTGAAGGAGCCAAAGACTCTGAAGCCAGAGGAAGCTGGTGCCCCTGAAGAGAAAACTGGAAGGGATGAGGTGAAACCATGTGAGAAATCTACTGAAGTCAAAACTGTGGTGAAACCTGGTGGGAAGTCCTCTAAAGTTGCAACTGAGATGGACCCGTGTCGGAGGTCCTCTGAAGCTACAGAGAACAAGACAGTGGTTGGTGAAGCCACTGAGGCCGAAAGATTCTTTGAAGCAGAGGCAGAGGTCCGGCAAGCCAGAAGAAGACAAAGGTTAGAAGCATCGGTCCTCTCGGTTCTTAATTTCAAGAACCCTGCCCACACCAGGGTGAAGAACCTGGTACTGGAGAGCTGTGACCGAGAGACTTGTAATTGGTGGCTGGTAAAAGTCCGGAAGAAAAAAGTCAAGGACTTCAGAGACTGTGGGACAAAAGTTGTCCAAGGAAAAGGAAAGGCAGTTGGACTCTGCCTTTTGAAAGTGCTCCTTCCCGTTGGTCTGAGCAGAGGGGGGTGGGGATATGTGGCAGTGTGGCAAGGAAAGGGTGTATTTCCCTTGCTAACTCTGGAGAATCCACCTGTGTCCTGATTAATGAGGTATCAGGAAGGGGAAGTGTGTATAAAAGGAAAGGGAACAGAATAGTTGGGGTCTCCCTGGGATACAGTATGTTGGCTGTAGGGGGAGACACACGGACCCTGTTTAGGTAACACGCAGAAGGTGCTGTGAGTGGTCCAAGAAGTGGTGTGACCTGTGAGTAACAGGAGACACATGTTATACTGGCTGAGCTCACCAGATAGTAGTCAGGGCATGCTGATATGTGTAGTCAGTGACCAGACAGTCTAGGACTTTATTTTGTTCCTGTTTATGTTTTGTTTTATCTGCAACCTGTGGAAATAAAGCTGCGAGGAGCCTGACATGTATGCGGAACTGTGGTCTGTGGTGTTATTGTGAGGAACTGTGGTCTGTGGTGTTATTGTGAGGAACTGTGGTCTGTGGTGTTATTGTGAGGAACTGTGGTCTGTGGTGTTATTGTGAGGAACTGTGGTCTGTGGTGTTATTGTGAGGAACGTGTCCTGTGGTAGTGACCAGGACGATCCCAGAGCTGATCCCCAAGACGTTTTGTCACACACTACACACACTGATCATTGTTATCCCATAGGGACCTATAACACTGCACACACTGATCTCTTATACTGATCATTGTTATCCCATAGGGACCTATAACACTGCACACACTGATCTCTTATACTGATCATTGTTATCCCATAGGGACCTATAACACTGCACACACTGATCTCTTATACTGATCATTGTTATCCCATAGGGACCTATAGCACTGCACACACTGATCTCTTATACTGATCATTGTTATCCCATAGGGACCTATAACACTGCACACAGTGATCTTTTACACAGATCCCTGCAAAGCCATAGCTTTGCATTGATCAGTGTTATAGGCGGTCGATTGCTCTCAGCCTGAGATCCAGGTTTGAGCAATCAATTACCGATCGGACACGACGGAGGGAGATAAGGTGACCTTCCGCGCGTGCTAGCTGATCGGGACATTGCGATTTTATCGCGATGGTCCCGATCAGCCCAACTGAGCTGCTGGAAAGCTTTCACTTTAATTTTAGATGCGGCTAAAGGGTTAATAGCGTGCGGCACAATGATCGGACGCTATTAGCCCAGGGTCCCGGTGGCGTGACCCCGCGTTATATACCGGGATCGGGCGCAGGCGTATCGGTAGACCCTGCGTCCTTAAGACGTTAAGGGGTTACACACCATTGGGCCTCTAGTATATATACAGAATAAAGTTGTCACGATTCGGCTGGCTGGAGGTGGATCCTCTGTGCCAGAGAGGGATTGGCGTGGACCGTGTTGGTGGAGCGGTTCTAAGTCACTACTGGTGTTCACCAGAGCCCGCCGCAAAGCGGGATGGTCTTGCAGCGGCGGTAGTAACCAGGTCGTATCCACCAGCAACGGCTCATCCTCTCTGGCTGCTGAAGATAGGCGCGGTACAAGGGAGTAGACAAAGGCAAGGTCGGACGTAGCAGAAGGTCGGGGCAGGCAGCAAGGATCGTAGTCAGGGGCAACGGCAGGAGGTCTGGAACACAGGCTAGGAACACACAAGGGAACGCTTTCACTGGCACGATGGCAACAAGATCCGGCAAGGGAGTGCAGGGGAAGTGAGGTATACATAGGGAGTGCACAGGTGAAAACACTGATTAGGCCTGCTGCGCCAATCCGTGGCGCAGCGGCCCTTTAAATGGCAGAGACCCGGCGCGCGCGCGCCCTAAGGAGCGGGGCCGCGCGCGCCGGGACAACACAGACGGGGAACGGGTCAGGTACGGGAGCCAAGATGCGCATCGCGAATCGCATCCCGGCTGGGAGTAATATCGCAGCGCACCCGGTCAGCAGGTCTGACCGGGGCACTGCGAATGAGAGAACGCTGCGAGCGCTCCGGGGAGGAGCGGGGACCCGGAGCGCTCGGCGTAACAAAAGTGACTTCACCGAAACAACTTCCTGTAATAACAAATAATTAACTTTATTGAATCAATTCTCATAAATACATAAAAACCGTCCTCAATATCTGGACGAATAAAATTTGTAGGTAAAGTCAGAGTAGAGCGGAGAAATCATACCGCCATATCCCTGCTGAAACCCTATACTAGGAATCATACCGCCATATCCCTGCTGAGACCATATACTAGGAATCATACCGCCATATCCCTGCTGAGAGTGTCATATACTGTATGTCCGGACCATATACTAGGAATCATACCGCCATATCCCTGCTGAAACCCTATACTAGGAATCATACCGCCATATCCCTGCTGAGACCATATACTAGGAATCATACCGCCATATCCCTGCTGAGAGTGTCATATACTGTATGTCCGGACCATATACTAGGAATCATACCGCCATATCCCTGCTGAGACCATATACCAGGAATCATACCGCCATATCCCTGCTGAGAGTGTCATATACTGTATGTCCGGACCATATACTAGGAATCATACCACCATATCCCTGCTGAGACCATATACCAGGAATCATACCGCCATATCCCTGCTGAGACCATATACTAGGAATCATACCGCCATATCCCTGCTGAGAGCGTCATTTACTGTATGTCCAGACCATATACTAGGAATCATACCGCTATATCCCTGCTGAAACCCTATACTAGGAATCATACCGCCATATCCCTGCTGAGACCATATACTAGGAATCATACCGCCATATCCCTGCTGAGACCATATACTAGGAATCATACCGCCATATCCCTGCTGAGACCATATACTAGGAATTATACCGCCATATCCCTGCTGAAACCCTATACTAGGAATCATACCGCCATATCCCAGCTAAGAGCGTCATATACTGTATGTCCAGACCATATACTAGGAATCATACCGCCCTTTCCCTGCTGAGACCATATACTAGGAATCATACCGCCATATCCCTGCTGAAACCCTATACTAGGAATCATACCGCCATATCCCTGCTGAGACCATATACTAGGAATCATACCGCCATATCCCTGCTGAGACCGTATACTAGGAATCATACCGCCATATCCCTGCTGAGACCATATACTAGGAATCATACCGCCATATCCCTGCTGAGAGCGTCATATACTGTATGTCCAGACCATATACTAGGAATCATACCGCCATTTCCCTGCTGAGACCATATACTAAGAATCATACCGCCATATCCCTGCTGAGACCATATATTAAGAATCATACCGCCATATCCCTGCTGAAACCCTATACTAGGAATCATACCACCATGTCCCGTCATATACTGTATGTACAGACCATATACTAGGAATGATACCGCCATATCCCTGCTGAGAGTGTCATATACTGTATGTACGGACCATATACTAGGAATCATACCGCCATATCCCTGCTGAGAGCGTCATATACTGTATGTCCAGACCATATACTGGGAATCATACTGGCATATCCCTGCTGAGACCATATACTAGGAATAATACCGCCATATCCCTGCTGAGACCATATACTAGGAATCATACCGCCATATCCCTGCTGAAACCATATACTAGGAATCATTGCCATATCCCGTCATATACTGTATGTCCGGACCATATACTAGGAATCATACTGCCATATCCCTGCTGAAACCATATACTAGGAATCATACCGCCATATCCCTGCTGAGACCATATACTAGGAATCATACCGCCATATCCCTGCTGAAACCCTATACTAGGAATCATTGCCATATCCCGTCATATATTGTATGTCCGGACCATATACTAGGAATCATACTGCCATATCCCTGCTGAAACCATATACTAGGAATCATACCGCCATATCCCTGCTGAGAGTGTCATATACTGTATGTCCAGACCATACACTAGGAATCATACCGCCATATCCCTGCTGAGACCATATACTAGGAATCATACCGCCATATCCCTGCTGAGAGCATCATATACTGTATGTCCAGACCATATACTGGGAATCATACCGCCATATCCCTGCTGAATCAATTCTCATAAATACATAAAAACCGTCCTCAATATCTGGACGAATAAAATTTGTAGGTAAAGTCCGAGTAGAGAGGAGAAATCATACCGCCATATCCCTGCTGAAACCCTATACTAGGAATCATACCACCATATCCCTGCTGAGACCATATACCAGGAATCATACCGCCATATCCCTGCTGAGACCATATACTAGGAATCATACCGCCATATCCCTGCTGAGAGCTTCACATACTGTATGTCCAGACCATATACTGGGAATCATACCACCATATCCCTGCTGAGACCATATACCAGGAATCATACCGCCATATCCCTGCTGAGACCATATACTAGGAATCATACCGCCATATCCCTGCTGAGAGCTTCACATACTGTATGTCCAGACCATATACTGGGAATCATACCGCCATATCCCTGCTGAAACCATATACTAGAAATCATACCGCCATATCCCTGCTGAAACCCTATACTAGGAATCATACCGCTATATCCCTGCTGAAACCCTATACTAGGAATCATTGCCATATCCCGTCATATACTGTATGTCCAGACCATATACTAGGAATCATACTGCCATATCCCTGCTGAGAGCGTCATATACTAGGAATCATACCGCCATATCCCTGCTGAAACCCTATACTAGGAATCATACTGCCATATCCCTGCTGAAACCCTATACTAGGAATCATACCGCCATATCCCTGCTAAAACCTAGGAATCATACCGCCATATCCCTGCTGAAACCGTATACTAGGAATCATTGCCATATCCCCTCATATACTGTATGTCCAGATCATATACTAGGAATCATACTGCCATATCCCTGCTAAAACCTAGGAATCATACCGCCATATCCCTGCAGAAACCATATACTAGGAATCATACCGCCATATCCCTGCTGAGAGCGTCATATACTGTATGTCCAGATCATATACTAGGAATCATACCGCCATATCCCTGCTGAGACCATATACTAGGAATCATACCGCCATATCCCTGCTGAGAGCGTCATATACTGTATGTCCAGATCATATACTAGGAATCATACCGCCATATCCCTGCTGAAAGCATATGCTAGAAATTATACCTTAAGACGTTAAGGGGTTACACACCATTGGGCCTCTATTATATATACAGAATAAAGTGAAACAATTTCCTGTAATAACAAATAATTAACTTTATTGAATCAATTCTCATAAATACATAAAAACCGTCCTCAATATCTGGACGAATAAAATTTGTAGGTAAAGTCAGAGTAGAGCGGAGAAATCATACCGCCATATCCCTGCTGAAACCCTATACTAGGAATCATACCGCCATATCCCTGCTGAAACCATATACTAGGAATCATACCGCCATATCCCTGCTGAGAGCTTCATATACTGTATGTCCAGACCATATACTAGGAATCATACCGCCATATCCCAGCTGAAACCCTATACTAGGAATCATACCGCCATATCCCTGCTGAAACCCTATACTAGGAATCATACCGCCATATCCCTGCTGAAACCATATACTAGGAATCATACCGCCATATCCCTGCTGAGAGCTTCATATACTGTATGTCCAGACCATATACTAGGAATCATACCGCCATATCCCAGCTGAAACCCTATACTAGGAATCATACCACCATATCCCTGCTGAAACCCTATACTAGGAATCATACCGCCATATCCCTGCTGAGAGTGTCATATACTGTATGTCCGGACCATATACTAGGAATCATACCACCATATCCCTGCTGAAACCCTATACTAGGAATCATACCACCATATCCCTGCTGAGACCCTATACTAGGAATCATACCGCCATATCCCAGCTAAGAGCGTCATATACTGTATGTCCAGACCATATACTAGGAATCATACCGCCATATCCCTGCTGAAACCCTTTACTAGGAATCATACTGCCATATCCCTGCTGAGACCATATACTAGGAATCATACCGCCATATCCCTGCTGAGACCATATACTAGGAATCATACTGCCATATCCCTGCTGAGACCATATACTAGGAATCATACCGCCATATCCCTGTTGAAACCCTATACTAGGAATCATACCGCCATATGCCTGCTGAAACCCTATAATAGGAATCATTGCCATATCCCGTCATATACTGTATGTCCAGACCATATACTAGGAATCATACCGCCATATCCCTGCTGAGAGTGTCATATACTGTATGTTCGGACCATATACTAGGAATCATACCGCCATATCCCTGCTGAGACCATATACTAGGAATCATACCGCCATATCCCTGCTGAGAGCTTCATATACTGTATGTCCAGACCATATACTAGGAATCATACCGCTATATCCCTGCTGAGACCATATACTAGGAATCATACCGCCATATCCCTTCTTAAACCATATACTAGGAATCATACCGCCATATCCCTGCTGAGAGCATCATATACTGTATGTCCAGACCATATACTAGGAATCATACTGCCATATCCCTGCTGAGACCATATACTAGGAATCATACCACCATATCCCTGCTGAGAGCATCATATACTGTATGTCCAGACCATATACTACTAATCATACCGCCATATCCCTGCTGAGACCGTCATATACTGTATGTCCAGACCATATACTAGGAATCATACCGCCATATCCCTGCTGAGACCATATACTAGGAATCATACCGCCATATCCCTGCTGAAACCCTATACTAGGAATCATACCACCATATCCCTGCTGAGACCCTAAACTAGGAATCATACCGCCATATCCCAGCTAAGAGCGTCATATACTGTATGTCCAGACCATATACTAGGAATCATACCGCCATATCCCTGCTGAAACCCTATACTAGGAATCATACCGCCATATCCCAGCTAAGAGCGTCATATACTGTATGTCCAGACCATATACTAGGAATCATACCGCCATATCCCTGCTGAAACCCTTTACTAGGAATCATACTGCCATATCCCTGCTGAGACCATATACTAGGAATCATACCGCCATATCCCTGCTGAGACCATATACTAGGAATCATACTGCCATATCCCTGCTGAGACCATATACTAGGAATCATACCGCCATATCCCTGTTGAAACCCTATACTAGGAATCATACCGCCATATGCCTGCTGAAACCCTATAATAGGAATCATTGCCATATCCCGTCATATACTGTATGTCCAGACCATATACTAGGAATCATACCGCCATATCCCTGCTGAAACCCTATACTAGGATTCATTGCCATATCCCGTCATATACTGTATGTCCGGACCATATACTAAGAATCATACCGCCATATCCCTGCTGAGAGTGTCATATACTGTATGTCCGGACCATATACTAGGAATCATACCGCCATATCCCTGCTGAGACCATATACTAGGAATCATACCGCCATATTCCTGCTGAGAGCATCATATACTGTATGTCCAGACCATATACTACTAATCATACCGCCATATCCCTGCTGAGAGCGTCATATACTGTATGTCCAGACCATATACTAGGAATCATACCGCCATTTCCCTGCTGAGAGCGTCATATACTGTATGTCCAGACCATATACTAGGAATCATACTGCCATATCCCTGCTGAGACCATATACTAGGAATCATACCACCATATCCCTGCTGAGAGCATCATATACTGTATGTCCAGACCATATACTACTAATCATACCCCCATATCCCTGCTGAGACCGTCATATACTGTATGTCCAGACCATATACTACTAATCATACCGCCATATCCCTGCTGAGAGCGTCATATACTTTATGTCCAGACCATATACTAGGAATCATACCGCCATATCCCTGCTGAGACCATATACTAGGAATCATACCGCCATATTCCTGCTGAGAGCATCATATACTGTATGTCCAGACCATATACTACTAATCATACCGCCATATCCCTGCTGAGAGCGTCATATACTGTATGTCCAGACCATATACTAGGAATCATACCGCCATTTCCCTGCTGAGAGCGTCATATACTGTATGTCCAGACCATATACTAGGAATCATACCGCCGAGATCCTCTGCATGGCCGGCGCTCTCGTTCATCGTCATCACGTTGTCGCGCACGCCGTCCCGTCATCCAATAGGCGTGCGTAGCGACGTGATGACGGCGACGGAGAGCGTGGATCCTGGGGAAGAAGACGTCCGGAGCGTCGGGGACACCACAGGGACGCGGCGACATCGATGGAGCGACATCCAGGGCAGCGGTGACGGGTCCGGAGCGGCGGGAACACGTGAGTATTACCTCCTATGCCAGTGGTCTTCAACCTGCGGACCTCCAGATGTTGCAAAACTACAACTTTGTAGTTTGTAAATTACTTCTATTAAAAAAAAACTTAATCCTTCCAGTACTTATTAGCTGCTGAATGCTACAGAGGAAATTCCTTTCTTTTTGGAACACTGATGACATCACGACCACAGTGCTCTCTGCTGACATCTCTGTCCATTTTAGCAACCGTGCATAGCAGATGTATGCTAAGGGCAGCATGGTGGCTCAGTGGTTAGCACTGCTGCCTTGCAGTGCTGGGGACTTGGGTTCAAATCCCACCAAGGACAACAATAAATAAAGACTTATTATTATAATAACGTCAGCAGAGAGAACTGTGCTCGTGATGTCATCAGAGAGTATTCCAAAAAGAAAAGAATTTCCTCTGTAGTATTCAGCAGCTAATAAGTTCAGAAAGGATTAAGATTTTTTAATAGAAGTAATTTACAAATATGTTTAACTTTCCGCCACCAGTTGATTTAAAAGAAAAAGGGTTTTCACCGGAGTACCCCTTTAAGGAGTGGAGAAAGTAGCCATTCTATGTAACTTGATAGTGACTCGGTGACAGAATTGATGCCTTGTTCTACCTGTCGTCACAATAGGGTAGGTAGATTATCTGGAGCGCGTCTTGTAGGATTCTCTTTTAGAGGTGTATAAGTGACCTATAGATGGCGGTAGATCTCTTTATTGTAGTCGTTTGTGCTCCGTAACACCACCGCCCCACCCCCACCCTTGTCGGCTTTTGTTATATGAAGATGTTGTTGTTTTCCGAACCATTTAATTGCAGCTTTTTCTTTTTGCAGGGGGATATATTAGAGCTCTATTGTCCCTCAGGACACCTTCCTGAAATAAACCAATGGAGCTGCCCGGAGGGACAGGAGGATTATGGGTAGAAGGATTACCTCCCTTACAGCGCTCAATCTGGGCGTTTTCTGTGGATCGTGAAGCAGCGGCGTCAAATTCAACATCGCTCATAAGTTCCCACGTCTGTTCCTCCTCAGTAAAATCTTTTACGACTCTAAACCCTAATTGATCTTCTGTACATTGGATTTCACCCTCTTTTTCATTATCACTGCATTTATTTTCATTTTCTGTTTTTAGGAAAACATTTTATAACCCCTTAAGGACCGAGGGTTTTTCCGTTTTTTGCTCCTTGCCTTTAAAAAATCATAACCCTTTCAATTTTCCACCTAAAATCCATATGATGGCTTATTTTTTGCGCCACCAATTCTACTTTGCAGTGACGTCAGTCATTTTACCCAAACATCTACAGCGAAATGGGAAAAAAAATCATTGTGCGACAAAATTGAAAAAAAAATGCTGTTTTGTAATTTTGGGGGCTTCCGTTTCTACGCAGTGCATATTTCGGTAAAAATGACACTTTATAATTATTCTGTAGGTCCATACGGTTATAATGATCCCCGACTTATATAGGTGATTTTGTCGACTTCTGGAAAAAATCATAACTACATGCAGGAAAATGTATACGTTTAAAAATGTCATCTTCTGACCCCTATAACTTTTTTATTTTTTCGCGTACGGGGCGGTATGAGGGCTCATTTTTTGCGCAGTGATCTGAAGTTTTTAACGGTTTTTGCATTGATAGGACTTATTGATCACTTTTTATTCATTTTTTCATTATATAAAAAGTTACCAAAAATGCACTATTTTGGACATATTTTTATAATTCGGACATTTCCGCACGCGGCGATACCATATATGTTTATTTTTATTTACACTGTGTTTTTTTTTATGGGAAAAGGGGGGTGATTCAAACTTTTAATAGGGAAGGGGTTAAATGATCTTTATTAACACTTTTTTTTTACTCTTTTTTTGCAGTGTTATAGGTCCCATAGGAGACTATAACACTGCACACACTGATCTCTTATACTGATCATTGTTATCCCATAGGAGACTATAACACTGCACACACTGATCTCTTATACTGATCATTATTATCCCATAGGGACCTATAACACTGCACACACTGATCTCTTATACTGATCATTATTATCCCATAGGAGACTATAACACTGCACACACTGATCTCTTATACTGATCATTGTTATCCCATAGGAGACTATAACACTGCACACACTGATCTCTTATACTGATCATTATTATCCCATAGGGACCTATAACACTGCACACACTGATCTCTTATACTGATCATTGTTATCCCATAGGGACCTATAACACTGCACACACTGATCTCTTATACTGATCATTGTTATCCCATAGGAGACTATAACACTGCACACACTGATCTCTTATACTGATCATTGTTATCCCATAGGAGACTATAACACTGCACACACTGATCTCTTATACTGATCATTGTTATCCCATAGGAGGCTATAACACTGCACACACTGATCTCTTATACTGATCATTATTATCCCATAGGAGGCTATAACACTGCACACACTGATCTCTTATACTGATCATTATTATCCCATAGGGACCTATAACACTGCACACACTGATCTCTTATACTGATCATTGTTATCCCATAGGAGACTATAACACTGCACACACTGATCTCTTATACTGATCATTGTTATCCCATAGGAGACTAGAACACTGCACACACTGATCTCTTATACTGATCATTATTACCCCACAGGAGACTATAACACTGCACACACTGATCTCTTATACTGATCATTATTATCCCATGGGAGACTATAACACTGCACACACTGATCTCTTATACTGATCATTATTATCCCATAGGAGACTATAACACTGCACACACTGATCTCTTATACTAATCATTGTTATCCTATAGGAGACTATAACACTGCACACACTGATCTCTTATACTGATCATTGTTATCCCATAGGAGACTATAACACTGCACACACTGATCTCTTATACTGATCATTGTTATCCCATAGAAGACTATAACACTGCACACACTGATCTCTTATACTGATCATTGTTATCCCATAGGAGACTATAACACTGCACACACTGATCTCTTATACTGATCATTATTATCCCATAGGGACCTATAACACTGCACACACTGATCTCTTATACTGATCATTGTTATCCCATAGGAGACTATAACACTGCACACACTGATCTCTTATACTGATCATTGTTATCCCATAGGAGACTATAACACTGCACACACTGATCTCTTATACTGATCATTGTTATCCCATAGGAGGCTATAACACTGCACACACTGATCTCTTATACTGATCATTATTATCCCATAGGAGGCTATAACACTGCACACACTGATCTCTTATACTGATCATTATTATCTCATAGGAGACTATAACACTGCACACACTGATCTCTTATACTGATCATTATTATCCCATAGGAGACTATAACACTGCACACACTGATCTCTTATACTGATCATTGTTATCCCATAGGAGACTATAACACTGCACACACTGATCTCTTATACTGATCATTATTATCCCATAGGGACCTATAACACTGCACACACTGATCTCTTATACTGATCATTGTTATCCCATAGGAGACTATAACACTGCACACACTGATCTCTTATACTGATCATTGTTATCCCATAGGAGACTATAACACTGCACACACTGATCTCTTATACTGATCATTGTTATCCCATAGGAGACTATAACACTGCACACACTGATCTCTTATACTGATCATTATTATCCCATAGGAGGCTATAACACTGCACACACTGATCTCTTATACTGATCATTATTATCTCATAGAAGACTATAACACTGCACACACTGATCTCTTATACTGATCATTATTATCCCATAGGAGACTATAACACTGCACACACTGATCTCTTATACTGATCATTCTTATCCCATAGGAGTCTATAACACTGCACACACTGATCTCTTATACTGATCATTCTTATCCCATAGGAGACTATAACACTGCACACACTGATCTCTTATACTGATCATTCTTATCCCATAGGAGACTATAACACTGCACACACTGATCTCTTATACTGATCATTGTTATCCCATAGGAGACTAGAACACTGCACACACTGATCTCTTATACTGATCATTATTACCCCATAGGAGACTATAACACTGCACACACTGATCTCTTATACTGATCATTATTATCCCATAGGAGACTATAACACTGCACACACTGATCTCTTATACTGATCATTATTATCCCATAGGAGACTATAACACTGCACACACTGATCTCTTATACTGATCATTGTTATCCCATAGGAGACTATAACACTGCACACACTGATCTCTTATACTGATCATTGTTATCCCATAGGAGACTATAACACTGCACACACTGATCTCTTATACTGATCATTATTATCCCATAGGAGACTATAACACTGCACACACTTATCTCTTATACTGATCATTGTTATCCCATAGGGACCTATAACACTGCACACACTGATCTCTTATACTGATCATTATTATCCCATAGGAGACTATAACACTGCACACACTGATCTCTTATACTGATCATTGTTATCCTATAGGAGACTATAACACTGCACACACTGATCTCTTATACTGATCATTGTTATCCCATAGGAGACTATAACACTGCACACACTGATCTCTTATACTGATCATTGTTATCCCATAGGAGACTATAACACTGCACACACTGATCTCTTATACTGATCATTGTTATCCCATAGGAGACTATAACACTGCACACACTGATCTCTTATACTGATCATTATTATCCCATAGGAGACTATAACACTGCACACACTGATCTCTTATACTAATCATTATTATCCCATAGGGACCTATAACACTGCACACACTGATCTCTTATACTGACCATTGTTATCCCATAGGAGACTATAACACTGCACACACTGATCTCTTATACTGATCATTATTATCCCATAGGAGGCTATAACACTGCACACACTGATCTCTTATACTGATCATTATTATCCCATAGGAGACTATAACACTGCACACACTGATCTCTTATACTGATCATTATTATCCCATAGGGACCTATAACACTGCACACACTGATATCTTATACTGATCATTATTATCCCATAGGAGACTATAACACTGCACACACTGATCTCTTATACTGATCATTGTTATCCCATAGGAGGCTATAACACTGCACACACTGATCTCTTATACTGATCATTGTTATCCCATAGGAGACTATAACACTGCACACACTGATCTCTTATACTGATCATTATTATCCCATAGGAGACTATAACACTGCACACACTGATCTCTTATACTGATCATTGTTATCCCATAGGGACCTATAACACTGCACACACTGATCTCTTATACTGATCATTGTTATCCCATAGGAGACTATAACACTGCACACACTGATCTCTTATACTGATCATTGTTATCCCATAGGAGACTATAACACTGCACACACTGATCTCTTATACTGATCATTATTATCCCATAGGAGGCTATAACACTGCACACACTGATCTCTTATACTGATCATTATTATCCCATAGGAGACTATAACACTGCACACACTGATCTCTTATACTAATCATTATTATCCCATAGGGACCTATAACACTGCACACACTGATCTCTTATACTGACCATTGTTATCCCATAGGAGACTATAACACTGCACACACTGATCTCTTATACTGATCATTCTTATCCCATAGGAGACTATAACACTGCACACACAGATCTCTTATACTGATCATTGTTATCCCATAGGAGGCTATAACACTGCACACACTGATCTCTTATACTGACCATTGTTATCCCATAGGAGACTATAACACTGCACACACTGATCTCTTATACTGATCATTCTTATCCCATAGGAGACTATAACACTGCACACACAGATCTCTTATACTGATCATTGTTATCCCATAGGAGGCTATAACACTGCACACACTGATCTCTTATACTGATCATTGTTATCCCATAGGAGACTATAACACTGCACACACTGATCTCTTATACTGATCATTGTTATCCCATAGGAGACTATAACACTGCACACACAGATCTCTTATACTGATCATTGTTATCCCATAGGAGGCTATAACACTGCACACACTGATCTCTTATACTGATCATTGTTATCCCATAGGAGACTATAACACTGCACACACTGATCTCTTATACTGATCATTATTATCCCATAGGAGACTATAACACTGCACACACTGATCTCTTATACTGATCATTGTTATCCCATAGGGACCTATAACACTGCACACACTGATCTCTTATACTGATCATTGTTATCCCATAGGAGACTATAACACTGCACACACTGATCTCTTATACTGATCATTGTTATCCCATAGGAGACTATAACACTGCACACACTGATCTCTTATACTGATCATTATTATCCCATAGGAGGCTATAACACTGCACACACTGATCTCTTATACTAATCATTATTATCCCATAGGGACCTATAACACTGCACACACTGATCTCTTATACTGACCATTGTTATCCCATAGGAGACTATAACACTGCACACACTGATCTCTTATACTGATCATTCTTATCCCATAGGAGACTATAACACTGCACACACAGATCTCTTATACTGATCATTGTTATCCCATAGGAGGCTATAACACTGCACACACTGATCTCTTATACTGATCATTATTATCCCATAGGGACCTATAACACTGCACACACTGATCTCTTATACTGACCATTGTTATCCCATAGGAGACTATAACACTGCACACACTGATCTCTTATACTGATCATTATTATCCCATAGGAGACTATAACACTGCGCACACTGCGCTCTTATACTGATCATTGTTATCCCATAGGAGACTATAACACTGCACACACTGATCTCTTATACTGATCATTGTTATCCCATAGGAGACTATAACACTGCACACACTGATCTCTTATACTGATCATTATTGTCCCATAGGGACCTATAACACTGCACACACTGATCTCTTATACTAATCATTATTATCCCATAGGGACCTATAACACTGCACACACTGATCTCTTATACTGACCATTGTTATCCCATAGGAGACTATAACACTGCACACACTGATCTCTTATACTGATCATTCTTATCCCATAGGAGACTATAACACTGCACACACAGATCTCTTATACTGATCATTGTTATCCCATAGGAGGCTATAACACTGCACACACTGATCTCTTATACTGATCATTGTTATCCCATAGGAGACTATAACACTGCACACACTGATCTCTTATACTGATCATTGTTATCCCGTCTTATCCGTCTTATCGCGACTGTATCTCTCCACTTTTTTATAGTTCTCTCTTGTATTTTACCACTGCTTATCCGTTGTTGCCGTTGGTTACAGTCGTTTGTTCCAGCCGCAACAATAGGGATGTGCTTTTATTGTTATTTTTTGAGTATTGTTTAATATGTAAATGAACACTTACCTGTTTATAAGCCCTCCCCTCACGGCAGTATGACGTACCCACCACCAGAAGAAGTGTCATTTCCGACGTGAAACTAGTTGTCTATTGGTTCGCTCCCCGCACCTGAGAGCTCCGCCTCTCGCTCCCTGCACCTACCTGCAACTACCTACCTGTGCTGTACGGACACTAGAAATAAAGACATCGTTTGGCAAATTTCTTTGAGTGGGTGAGTGCAGCTTTATTTCTCTGTCTGGTGGAATTTATAGGGGGGCAGTATGTGACTTGTTTCCTTGATGAATTAGACTCCGTCACTTTCGGCTTCCCCCTTGTGTTATGAGGCCGGGATTCTTTGTGCAATATTTTGTTGAGAACAATAATCCATTATGTATAGTTACCGCGCTGTGTTTGCACTTATACCATGTTGCGTGGCCTCTGCTATTGTTGTCCTCCCTAGTATGGCGATATCATTTACACGTGGCACTTTACGTTATCTCCTATGCAGTCCAAATAGGAGAACATTCCGGTCCAACCATTCCCTGCAGGCACTTATTTGCCTCGATCTGTAACTTTTTATGTGTTTTTATTATGATTTTTTTTGTGTAACTTCAATAAAGATTGTCCTTAATTTTGCACATAGATTTGAATCTACCATTTTTTTTGTAGGATTTGTATGGTTGTGGTAGCTATACCGCTAGGGCGGAGTGTTTGTAGGATTTGTATGTCCAGACCATATACTAGGAATACCGCCATATCCGTGCTGAGACCATATACTAGGAATCATACCGCCATATCCCTGCTGAGAGCTTCATATACTGTATGTCCAAACCATATACTAGGAATCATACCGCCATATCCCTTCTGAGACCATATACTAGGAATAATACTGCCATATCCCTGCTGAGAGCGTCATATACTGTATGTCCAGACCATATACTAGGAATCATACCGCCATATCCCTGCTGAGACCATATACTAGGAATCATACCGCCATATCCCTGCTGAGAGCGTCATATACTGTATGTCCAGACCATATACTAGGAATCATACCACCATATCCCTGCTGAGACCATATACTAGGAATCATACCGCCATATCCCTGCTGAGACCATATACTAGGAATCATACCGTCATATCCCTGCTGAGACCATATAATAGGAATCATACCGCCATATCCCTTCTGAGACCATATATTAGGAATCATACCGTCATATCCCTGCTGAGACCATATAATAGGAATCATACCGCCATATCCCTGCTGAGACCATATACTAGGAATCATACCGCCATATCCCTGCTGAGACCATATACTAGGAATCATACCGCCATATCCCTGCTGAGACCATATACTAGGAATCATACCGCCATATCCCTGCTGAGAGCGTCATATACTGTATGTCCAGACCATATACTAGGAATCATATCGCCATATCCCTTCTGAGACCATATATTAGGAATCATACCGTCATATCCCTGCTGAGACCATATAATAGGAATCATACCGCCATATCCCTGCTGAGACCATATACTAGGAATCATACCGCCATATCCCTGCTGAGACCATATACTAGGAATCATACCGTCATATCCCTGCTGAGACCATATAATAGGAATCATACCGCCATATCCCTTCTGAGACCATATATTAGGAATCATACCGTCATATCCCTGCTGAGACCATATAATAGGAATCATACCGCCATATCCCTGCTGAGACCATATACTAGGAATCATACCGCCATATCCCTGCTGAGACCATATACTAGGAATCATACCGCCATATCCCTGCTGAGACCATATACTAGGAATCATACCGCCATATCCCTGCTGAGACCATATACTAGGAATCATACCGCCATATCCCTGCTGAGAGCGTCATTTACTGTATGTCCAGACCATATACTAGGAATCATACTGCCATATCCCTGCTGAGACCATATACTAAGAATCATACCGCCATATCCCTGCTGAGACCATATACTAGGAATCATACCGCCATATCCCTGCTGAGACCATATACTAGGAATCATACCGCCATATCCCTGCTGAGAGCGTCATTTACTGTATGTCCAGACCATATACTAGGAATCATACTGCCATATCCCTGCTGAGAGTGTCATATACTGTTTGCCCATACAAATCTATTCATGGCCTTTTGGGAGAAGCTCACCCTCACCCCTGAATTTGGCGCAAAACCTGGTCCTCTGGGAAAGATATATAGATGACATTATCTTAATCTGGAACTCACACCGCAACAATTAATCACATTCATGGTACGGCACACCGCAACAATTAATCACATTCATGGTACGGCACACCGCAACAATTAATCACATTCATGGTACGGCACACCGCAACAATTAATCACATCCATGGGACGGCACACCGCAACAATTAATCACATTCATGGTACGGCACACCGCAACAATTAATCACATTCATGGTACGGCACACCGCTACAATTAATCACATTCATGGTATGGCACACCGCTACAATTAATCACATTCATGTGACGGCACACCGCAACAATTAATCACATTCATGGTATGGCACACCGCTACAATTAATCACATTCATGTGACGGCACACCGCAACAATTAATCACATTCATGTGACGGCACACCGCAACAATTAATCACATTCATGGTACGGCACACCGCTACAATTAATCACATTCATGGTATGGCACACCGCTACAATTAATCACATTCATGGTACGGCACACCGCAACAATTAATCACATTCATGGTACGGCACACCGCAACAATTAATCACATTCATGGTACGGCACACCGCAACAATTAATCACATTCATGGTACGGCACACCGCAACAATTAATCACATTCATGCTACGGCAAACCGCAACAATTAATCACATTCATGTGACGGCACACCGCAACAATTAATCCCCTTCATGGAACGGCACACCGCAGCAATTAATCACATTCATGGTACGGCACACCGCAACAATTAATCACATTCATGGTACGGCACACCGCAACAATTAATCACATTCATGGTACGGCACACCGCAACAATCACATTCATGCGACGGCACACCGCAACAATTAATCACATTCATGTGACAGCACACCGCAACAATTAATCACATTCATGTGACAGCACACCGCAACAATTAATCAAATTCATGGTACGGCACACCGCAACAATTAATCACATTCATGGTACGGCACACCGCAACAATTAATCACACTCATGTGACGGCACACCACAACAATTAATCACATTCATGTGACGGCACACCGCAACAATTAATCACATTCATGTGACAGCACACCGCAACAATTAATCACATTCATGGTATGGCACACCACAACAATTAATCACATTCATGGAACGGCACACCGCAACAATTAATCACATTCATGGTACGGCACACCGCTACAATTAATCACATTCATGTGACGGCACACCGCTACAATTAATCACATTCATGTGACGGCACACCGCAACAATTAATCACATTCATGGGACAGCACACCACAACAATTAATCACATTCATGTGACGGCACACCGCTACAATTAATCACATTCATGTGACGGCACACCGCAACAATTAATCACATTCATGGGACAGCACACCGCAACAATTAATCACATTCATGTGACGGCACACTGCAACAATTAATCACATTCATGTGACGGCACACCGCAGCAATTAATCACATTCATGGTACGGCACACCGCAACAATTAATCACATTCATGGTACGGCACACCGCAACAATTAATCACATTCATGGTACAGCACACCACAACAATTAATCACATTCATGTGACGGCACACCGCAACAATTAATCACATTCATGGAACGGCACACCGCAGCAATTAATCACATTCATGGTACGGCACACCGCTACAATTAATCACATTCATGTGACGGCACACCGCAACAATTAATCACATTCATGGTACGGCACACCGCTACAATTAATCACATTCATTCAATCACTTAACGATAACACATTCAATCTCAAATTCACACCTAACATCCGCCCCCGCACTATAGAACAGTGGTCTTCAACCTGCGGACCTCCAGATGTTGCAAAACTACAACTCTCAGCATGTCCGGACAGCCAAAGGCTGTATAAATAAATATACCGTACGGCCAGTATAGACGTATAAGACGAAATTGTACAGATATTAAAGGGGTATTCCAGGAAAAAAACTCTTTTATATATATCAACTGGCTACAGAAAGTTAAAAAGACTTGTAAATTACTTCTATTAAAAAATCTTAATCCTTCCAATAATTATCAGCTGCAGAAGTTAAGTTGTTCTCTTCTATCTGGCAACAGTGCTCTCTGCTGACATCTCTGCTTGTCTCGGGAACTGCACTCTGAGTAGAAGAGGTTTGCTATGGGGATTTGCTTCTACTCTGGACAGTTTCCGAGACAGGTGTCATAAGAGAGCACTTAGACAGAAAAGAACAACTCAACTTCAGCAGCTCATAAGTATTGGAAGGATTAAGATTTTTTAATAGAAGTAATTTACAAATCTGTTTAAATTTCTGGAGCCAGTATATATATATTAGGGATCGACCGATATCGTTTTTTTAGGGCCGATACCGATAATCGGTGCAGGTTAGGGCCGATAGCCGATAACTTATACCGATATTCCAGTATAAGTTATCGGCTATTTAACCCCCTGCGACACCGCTGCAGATCATTGATTTAAAACGGGCGCTTTAAATCAATGATCTGCAGTGGCTTTTGCGGGGCCATAGGCCGCCGCCGCCGCCACCCGCTTCTCTCCCCTACCTGCCAGGGTGCTCCGGGCCATCCATCCATCGTTCCTGTAGTGTCCGGGGGCGTTCCGGGTGGAGGGTGAACCGGTCCGGGCTGTCCTTCTTCTCCCACCGTCTTCTTCTCCACTCCGGGCAGGCTCCGGCCTAATACGCTGCATAGACGCACCTGACGTCACGGCGTAGCGGCGTCTATGCAGCGTACTAGGCCGGAGCCTGCGCGGAGTGGAGAAGAAGACGGTGGGAGAAGAAGGACAGCCCGGACCGGTTCACCCTCCACCCGGAACGCCCCCGGACACTACATGAAGGAAGGATGGCCTGGACCACCCCCATTACGGGTAAGTTTAATTTTTTTATTCACTCGGAGGGTGGGGGAGGGGCCCGACCGGTATAGCGGTATGGGAAAAAATCCATACCGGTATACCGCCTAGCATCACGGTGGGGGGTGCGACGCGGTGCGGTGGGTCGGAGGTGCGGTGTGGCGGGTCGAGGAGGTGGCGGTGCGGTGGGGGCGGGGCATTATCGGCTTATCGGCAAGTTAATTGCCGATACCGATAATGCCCAAAATCGTGATTATCGGCCGATAATATCGGCCATACCGATAATCGGTCGATCCCTAATATATATATAAAGTTTTTTTGCTGGATAACCCCTTAACCCCTTAAGGACCCGGGGTTTTTCAGTTTTTGCATTTTCGTTTTTTCCTCCTCACCTTTAAAAAATCATAACTCTTTCAATTTTGCACCTAAAAATCCATATGATGCTTATTTTTTGCGCCAACAATTCTACTTTGTAATGACGTCAGTCATTTTACCCAAAAATCCACAGCGAAATGGGAAAAAAAATCATTGTGCGACAAAATCGAAGAAAAAATGCCATTTTGTAACTTTTGGGGGCTTCTGTTTCTGCGCAGTACATTTTTCGGTAAAAATGACCCCTTATCATTATTCTGTAGGTCCATACTAAAATGATCCCCGACTTATATAGGTGATTTTGTCGGACTTCTGAAAAAAATCATAACTACATGCAGGAAAATGTATACGTTTAAAATTGTCATCTTCTGAACCCTATAACTTTTTTATTTTTCCGTGTATGGTGCGGTATGAGGACTCATTTTTTGCACCGTGATCTGTAGTTTTGCGGTACCATTTTTGTATTGATCGGACTTGTTGATCGCTTTTTATTCATTTTTATTCATATTTTCATTTACACTGGGTTTTTTTATGGGAAAAGGGGGGTCATTCAAACTTTTTGTATATTATATATTATGTCCCCATCATACAGGAGATATCTTTATATTATTATATACAATATATTATGTCCCCATCATACAGGAGATATCTTTATATTATTATATTATATACAATATATTATGTCCCCATCATACAGGAGATATCTTTATATTATTATATACAATATATTATGTCACCATCATACAGGAGATATCTTTATATTATTATATACAATATATTATGTCCCCATCATACAGGAGATATCTTTATATTATTATATACAATATATTATGTCACCATCATACAGGAGATATCTTTATATTATTATATACAATATATTATGTCCCCATCATACAGGAGACATCTTTATATTATTATATACAATATATTATGTCCCCATCATACAGGAGATATCTTTATATTATTATATACAATATATTATGTCACCATCATACAGGAGATATCTTTATATTATTATATACAATATATTATGTCACCATCATACAGGAGATATCTTTATATTATTATATTATATACAATATATTATGTCACCATCATACAGGAGACATCTTTATATTATTATATACAATATATTATGTCACCATCATACAGGAGATATCTTTATATTATTATATACAATATATTATGTCACCATCATACAGGAGATATCTTTATATTATTATATACAATATATTATGTCCCCATCATACAGGAGATATCTTTATATTATTATATTATATACAATATATTATGTCCCCATCATACAGGAGATATCTTTATATTATTATATACAATATATTATGTCACCATCATACAGGAGATATCTTTATATTATTATATACAATATATTATGTCCCCATCATACAGGAGATATCTTTATATTATTATATTATATACAATATATTATGTCCCCATCATACAGGAGATATCTTTATATTATATTATTATATACAATATATTATGTCTCCATCATACAGGAGATATCTTTATATTATTATATACAATATATTATGTCACCATCATACAGGAGATATCTTTATATTATTATATTATATACAATATATTATGTCACCATCATACAGGAGACATCTTTATATTATTATATACAATATATTATGTCACCATCATACAGGAGATATCTTTATATTATTATATACAATATATTATGTCCCCATCATACAGGAGATATCTTTATATTATTATATTATATACAATATATTATGTCCCCATCATACAGGAGATATCTTTATATTATTATATACAATATATTATGTCACCATCATACAGGAGATATCTTTATATTATTATATACAATATATTATGTCCCCATCATACAGGAGATATCTTTATATTATTATATACAATATATTATGTCACCATCATACAGGAGATATCTTTATATTATTATATACAATATATTATGTCACCATCATACAGGAGATATCTTTATATTATTATATTATATACAATATATTATGTCCCCATCATACAGGAGATATCTTTATATTATTATATACAATATATTATGTCACCATCATACAGGAGATATCTTTATATTATTATATACAATATATTATGTCCCCATCATACAGGAGATATCTTTATATTATTATATACAATATATTATGTCCCCATCATACAGGAGATATCTTTATATTATTATATTATATACAATATATTATGTCCCCATCATACAGGAGATATCTTTATATTATTATATACAATATATTATGTCCCCATCATACAGGAGATATCTTTATATTATTATATACAATATATTATGTCCCCATCATACAGGAGATATCTTTATATTATATACAATATATTATGTCACCATCATACAGGAGATATCTTTATATTATTATATACAATATATTATGTCACCATCATACAGGAGATATCTTTATATTATTATATACAATATATTATGTCACCATCATACAGGAGATATCTTTATATTATTATATACAATATATTATGTCCCCATCATACAGGAGATATCTTTATATTATTATATTATATACAATATATTATGTCACCATCATACAGGAGATATCTTTATATTATTATATACAATATATTATGTCACCATCATACAGGAGATATCTTTATATTATTATATACAATATATTATGTCACCATCATACAGGAGAGATCTTTATATTATTATATACAATATATTATGTCACCATCATACAGGAGATATCTTTATATTATTATATTATATACAATATATTATGTCACCATCATACAGGAGATATCTTTATATTATTATATTATATACAATATATTATGTCACCATCATACAGGAGATATCTTTATATTATTATATTATATACAATATATTATGTCACCATCATACAGGAGATATCTTTATATTATTATATACAATATATTATGTCCCCATCATACAGGAGATATCTTTATATTATTATATACAATATATTATGTCCCCATCATACAGGAGAGATCTTTATATTATTATATACAATATATTATGTCACCATCATACAGGAGATATCTTTATATTATTATATACAATATATTATGTCCCCATCATACAGGAGATATCTTTATATTATTATATACAATATATTATGTCCCCATCATACAGGAGATATCTTTATATTATTATATACAATATATTATGTCCCCATCATACAGGAGATATCTTTATATTATATACAATATATTATGTCACCATCATACAGGAGATATCTTTATATTATTATATTATTATATTATATACAATATATTATGTCCCCATCATACAGGAGATATCTTTATATTATTATATACAACATATTATGTCACCATCATACAGGAGATATCTTTATATTATTATATACAATATATTATGTCACCATCATACAGGAGATATCTTTATATTATTATATACAATATATTATGTCCCCATCATACAGGAGATATCTTTATATTATTATATACAATATATTATGTCCCCATCATACAGGAGATATCTTTATATTATTATATACAATATATTATGTCACCATCATACAGGAGATATCTTTATATTATTATATACAATATATTATGTCACCATCATACAGGAGATATCTTTATATTATTATATACAATATATTATGTCCCCATCATACAGGAGATATCTTTATATTATTATATACAATATATTATGTCACCATCATACAGGAGATATCTTTATATTATATACAATATATTATGTCACCATTATACAGGAGATATCTTTATATTATTATATACAATATATTATGTCCCCATCATACAGGAGATATCTTTATATTATTATATACAATATATTATGTCACCATCATACAGGAGATATCTTTATATTATATACAATATATTATGTCACCATCATACAGGAGATATCTTTATATTATTATATACAATATATTATGTCACCATTATACAGGAGATATCTTTATATTATTATATACAATATATTATGTCACCATCATACAGGAGATATCTTTATATTATTATATACAATATATTATGTCCCCATCATACAGGAGATATCTTTATATTATTATATACAATATATTATGTCACCATCATACAGGAGATATCTTTATATTATTATATACAATATATTATGTCACCATCATACAGGAGATATCTTTATATTATTATATACAATATATTATGTCCCCATCATACAGGAGATATCTTTATATTATTATATACAATATATTATGTCACCATCATACAGGAGACATCTTTATATTATTATATACAATATATTATGTCCCCATCATACAGGAGATATCTTTATATTATTATATTATATACAATATATTATGTCCCCATCATACAGGAGATATCTTTATATTATATTATTATATACAATATATTATGTCCCCATCATACAGGAGATATCTATATATTATTATATACAATATATTATGTCCCCATCATACAGGCGATATCTATATATTATTATATACAATATATTATGTCCCCATCATACAGGAGATATCTTTATATTATTATATACAATATATTATGTCACCATCATACAGGAGATATCTTTATATTATTATATTATATACAATATATTATGTCACCATCATACAGGAGATATCTTTATATTATTATATACAATATATTATGTCCCCATCATACAGGAGATATCTTTATATTATTATATACAATATATTATGTCACCATCATACAGGAGATATCTTTATATTATTATATACAATATATTATGTCCCCATCATACAGGAGATATCTTTATATTATTATATACAATATATTATGTCCCCATCATACAGGAGATATCTTTATATTATTATATACAATATATTATGTCCCCATCATACAGGAGATATCTTTATATTATTATATACAATATATTATGTCGCCATCATACAGGAGATATCTTTATATTATTATATACAATATATTATGTCGCCATCATACAGGAGATATCTTTATATTATTATATACAATATATTATGTCCCCATCATACAGGAGATATCTTTATATTATTATATTATATACAATATATTATGTCCCCATCATACAGGAGATATCTTTATATTATTATGTCCCCATCATACAGGAGATATCTTTATATTATATACAATATATTATGTCACCATCATACAGAAGATATCTTTATATTATTATATACAATATATTATGTCACCATCATACAGGAGATATCTTTATATTATTATATACAATATATTATGTCCCCATCATACAGGAGATATCTTTATATTATTATATACAATATATTATGTCCCCATCATACAGGAGATATCTTTATATTATATTATTATATACAATATATTATGTCCCCATCATACAGGAGATATCTTTATATTATATACAATATATTATGTCCCCATCATACAGGAGATATCTTTATATTATATACAATATATTATGTCACCATCATACAGGAGATATCTTTATATTATTATATACAATATATTATGTCACCATCATACAGGAGATATCTTTATATTATTATATACAATATATTATGTCACCATCATACAGGAGATATCTTTATATTATTATATACAATATATTATGTCCCCATCATACAGGAGACATCTTTATATTATTATATACAATATATTATGTCCCCATCATACAGGAGATATCTTTATATTATTATATTATATACAATATATTATGTCCCCATCATACAGGAGATATCTTTATATTATATTATTATATACAATATATTATCGAACACATGGAGAAGAAGGAAAGTCGGCACTGCCGCACTCACGATTCTGCTGGAGTAACTGGATCACTGCACCTTCACGTCCAGATGCCACAAATCCGGTGCTCAGTCCGCCATAAGCATAAGCGTAAGGAACTTGAAAGGAGAGATCGCAGACGGCACTCACGGAAGCAGCAAGAAGTTTTATTCGGGATCGCTGGTCCACGCAACAACAACGACAGGTAAGTCGACCGGTTTCGCGCTACACAGAGCGCTTACACGTGACCTCTGACATCACTTAACCCTACCCCCTTAAATACATACACCAAGTAGTACAAAAATAGAAAAATAGAAAACTAGACATTACAGGGTTAAAAGCACAAAAATGGTGTGTGGTATAGAGAGACTAGCATTAGTATTTACTAATTAGCTATAACAGCGCCTTAGACTGTATAACATTATCAGGAGGTATAGTATTAAAAACGCTAGGTGTGAACATAGATCCTATGCTAACAACATACACCTGCACTATGGAAATACATTTAAATCTTCCCGTAGGTTTAATCCTAGTGATCCTAAGGCGTCTGTAAGTATAATCATTTCTGATTCTTTTTGTAACAATAATTTATGTCTATCTCCACCGTATTTTAAGGGTGCAACTGTTTTCAATCCAAGGAATTTTAAATCTTCAATTCTATTATTATGTTTATATTTCATATGTTCTATTACTTTTGGGCAGCCTTTTCCAGTATTGAGTGAGCGAAAATGTTCCCTAATTCTTTTATACAAGGGTCTTATGGTCTTCCCAATATAGTAAAAACCACATGTGCAAACTAATGCGTAAACGATATAGGTAGATTTGCATGTCATAAAATCATGGATATCAATATTCTGTGATCCTAAATGTATACTTTTCGTTTGTATCATATGCGAACATAATTTCCACTGTCCACATTTAAAACATCCTTGTGGTTTTGATTTTTCGATCCAGTTTTTGGACGTATCATCTTGTAATCTACCTCGTACAATATAATCTCTAATATTCTTAGTTCTACGAAAAGAAATTAATGGTTTATTCAGCTGTATTTTGCTTAAGATATCATCCTGCTGGAGAATATGCCAATTTTTATGTATCGCTGACCTAATTTTATTTTCCATAGGGCTGTATGAGAAGGAAAACGTAAAATTTTTTGTTTGATTTTCTTTAGCACAGTCTTTATCATGTGTTTTATGTTTTTTATGCAATAATTGACTACGAGGTATTTTCCTGACCTTAAAAAGTGCCTCACTCAGGATCGATATGGGGTAACCCCTCTCTTTTAGTCTGTCCCATAATTGTTTAGCCTGTATTTCAAATGTTTCGGTAGTAGTATTTATCCGTTTCAATCGGACAAATTGTCCGAAAGGAAGGGATTTTTTGACATGATGAGAATGAAAGCTGTCATATCTAAGTAAGGAATTAGTAGCTGTAATTTTTCTAAATCCCTCAATCTCCAAATAATCATTTTTAGCAACAAGTTTAGTGTCGAGAAATTCTATACTATTGGTGCCCGCCACACTAGTAAAATGCATATTGTAGTTATTATCGTTCATGTAGGCGACGAACTGGTGAAACTGGACCGTACTACCCGACCAGATAACCAGCACGTCGTCGACATATCTAACGTAAAGGGCCAGATATTCAATGAAGGGATTGTTAGTGGAGAAGACCTTATCTTCCTCTAGGACCCCCAAAAAAATATTTGCGAAAGTAGGTGCCACGGGGGTCCCCATCGCAGTCCCAGATCGCTGGTTAAACCAGCGATTATTAAACTGGAAAGCATTATGGGATAGTACAAACTGTAACATCTCACAAATGTAATTAATATAAACAGGGCTATGAGTTTCCGTTTGGTCTAGTCGACGTCGGACAGCCTCCACACCCGCACCCAGAGGAATGCGAGTGTAGAGACTCTCCACGTCGATACTAGCCAAAATACTTTTTATTACTCACCCAAAAAAACCATACTGGTACTGGACACCCAAAATTCACAAAAATGCACAAGTACCGCCAGGTCGGCCTATTGTTGCGGGCAGAGGCTCAGTTACTGAGCCTCTGTCCCAATACCTAGATTGGGTCTTACGCCCATTATTACCTACTATACCAGCTTATTTAAAAGATACCCAACACTTACTGCAAATTTTGGAAAATTTTGGGTGGCAGGAGCATTTCATTTTGGCTAGTATCGACGTGGAGAGTCTCTACACTCGCATTCCTCAGGGTGCGGGTGTGGAGGCCGTCCGACGTCGACTAGACCAAACGGAAACTCATAGCCCTGTTTATATTAATTACATTTGTGAGATGTTACAGTTTGTACTATCCCATAATGCTTTCCAGTTTAATAATCGCTGGTTTAACCAGCGATCTGGGACTGCGATGGGGACCCCCGTGGCACCTACTTTCGCAAATATTTTTTTGGGGGTCCTAGAGGAAGATAAGGTCTTCTCCACTAACAATCCCTTCATTGAATATCTGGCCCTTTACGTTAGATATGTCGACGACGTGCTGGTTATCTGGTCGGGTAGTACGGTCCAGTTTCACCAGTTCGTCGCCTACATGAACGATAATAACTACAATATGCATTTTACTAGTGTGGCGGGCACCAATAGTATAGAATTTCTCGACACTAAACTTGTTGCTAAAAATGATTATTTGGAGATTGAGGGATTTAGAAAAATTACAGCTACTAATTCCTTACTTAGATATGACAGCTTTCATTCTCATCATGTCAAAAAATCCCTTCCTTTCGGACAATTTGTCCGATTGAAACGGATAAATACTACTACCGAAACATTTGAAATACAGGCTAAACAATTATGGGACAGACTAAAAGAGAGGGGCTACCCTATATCTATCCTGAGTGAGGCACTTTTTAAGGTCAGGAAAATACCTCGTAGTCAATTATTGCATAAAAAACATAAAACACATGATAAAGACTGTGCTAAAGAAAATCAAACAAAAAATTTTACGTTTTCCTTCTCATACAGCCCTATGGAAAATAAAATCAGGTCAGCGATACATAAAAATTGGCATATTCTCCAGCAGGATGATATCTTAAGCAAAATACAGCTGAATAAACCATTAATTTCTTTTCGTAGAACTAAGAATATTAGAGATTATATTGTACGAGGTAGATTACAAGATGATATGTCCAAAAATTGGATAGAAAAATCAAAACCACAAGGATGTTTTAAATGTGGACAGTGTAAATTATTTTCGCACATGATACAGACGAAAAGTATACATTTAGGATCACAGAATATTGATATCCATGATTTTGTGACATGCAAATCTACCTATATTGTTTATGCATTAGTTTGCACATGTGGTTTTTACTATATTGGGAAGACCATAAGACCCTTGTATAAAAGAATTAGGGAACATTTTCGCTCACTCAATACTGGAAAAGGCTGCCCAAAAGTAATAGAACATATGAAATATAAACATAATAATAGAATTGAAGATTTAAAATTCCTTGGATTGAAAACAGTTGCACCCTTAAAATACGGTGGAGATAGACATAAATTATTGTTACAAAAAGAATCAGAAATGATTATACTTACAGACGCCTTAGGACCACTAGGATTAAACCTACGGGAGGATTTAAATGTATTTCCATAGTGCAGGTGTATGTTGTTAGCATAGGATCTATGTTCACACCTAGCGTTTTTAATACTATACCTCCTGATAATGTTATACAGTCTAAGGCGCTGTTATAGCTAATTAGTAAATACTAATGCTAGTCTCTCTATACCACACACCATTTTTGTGCTTTCAACCCTGTAATGTCTAGTTTTCTATTTTCTATTTTTGTACTACTTGGTGTATGTATTTAAGGGGGTAGGGTTTAGTGATGTCAGAGGTCACGTGTAAGCGCTCTGTGTAGCGCGAAACCGGTCGACTTACCTGTCGTTGTTGTTGCGTGGACCAGCGATCCCGAATAAAACTTCTTGCTGCTTCCGTGAGTGCCGTCTGCGATCTCTCCTTTCAAGTTCCTTACGCTTATGCTTATGGCGGACTGAGCACCGGATTTGTGGCATCTGGACGTGAAGGTGCAGTGATCCAGTTACTCCAGCAGAATCGTGAGTGCGGCAGTGCCGACTTTCCTTCTTCTCCATGTGTTCGATAGTGGTGTGCTGAATATCCTAGTCTGAGCACGTCGCAGGTGTATCTTACTCACAGATTATGGAGTCTATGGAACAAGCAGCCTCAGAGGCGAGTGCTGCACTGGATAGCACACTGCACATTAGTCCCGGGACTTTACTAGCTGGTAGAGAAGACGCAACTGAATTCTTTGCACAATGCAATTTAAGGGATGAACTGCAGGTACTAGGTACCAAATCCTTGGAATATAAAGTCACGACTCTTTCTGAAAAAGAAGTGAAATTGTTCTGGACAGTCAATTCGTTACAGTCCTATTGTGAGAGTGGCCGAGTTCCACGTGGATTACGAGTTTTTAAAGAGCTGTCTCAATTTCAAGACGATAATGAATTTACGGACGAATGGGCATTATTACATCAAGAACATAGTTTAAAACTTACTAAATTAATGTTGAAACGGACAGAAAAAGAATATGCCCAAATTACTGCACAACTGCTCAAAGCAAAACTAGAGCTGAAAACCCGTGTGAACAAAGAGCAATATGAAGCATTTGAAAAGAAGGTGGAAAAAAAGATATTACCGATCCAGGCTGATATTAAGGAACGTAAAAAGAATAAATATCTGAGAGACAAACAAGACTATGATGGAGGCCACGTCTTTGATTGGAATCTTAACAAGATGAGAAGAAAAAGACGACTGCGGAGACCACCTCAGGATTACTGGACTACAGATTCAGGGTCCGACTCTAGTGGGACTGGTGATACCACCCTACCTAAAGACCCCTCTAACCTTGTGGCTTTGGGGGACCAACAACTGCACCTACCCGCAAGAGGAGGATACGGCGGGGCAGGTGCAAAAAGATTTTCAAAAAGAGGTGGGATAAAGAGAAAGCAAGTCACCTGGCAACAATAGGTGATCTTGCCTCTCCAGATCCTACAGGTCAGTCCAATATTATTAATTTGACACAGCATGTTCTCTCTGAGGATTGTCTATCTTTGCTAAGGAAGGGGCTAAACTATTGTATTAATCACGAATTTAATTTTACGGATTTTACTATAGATTTGTATAAATCTATTAGGAAAATTAACCTACATAGGTTTTTCCTTAGTGGTCATACCCCTGGTAAAGAGTCTAATCAGTTAGAAGGGGAACTTCCAACTTCTATTAGCCCGCTGGGCTTTATGGTTAACCCATCCTGGTCAGAACAAGATAGAGATGTTGTATCGTTACTAATGGAAATAGCAGATGATGAAATTATTCACGATCCAGATAAAGTTACAACTTACAGACCTTTTACAGGAGGTGTTCCATCCACATTTAACCCGCCCTTGCCCGCAGGCTCCAATATCCAGAATTTTATGGAAAACGTCATTCAAGACGTTAAAGCACTTATTTACCCTAAATCTACCCCGAATCTTACGGGGGGAGAAAAGGAGTGCTCTAAAATGGCTATCTGAAAATAACGAAATTGTAGTGAAGCCTGCGGATAAGGGAGGCAATGTTGTACTTTTGACCAAAGATTATTACCTACAAGAGGCAAATCGTCAGTTGAGTGATCTAAATACTTATACAGCATTACCTAAAGACCCCACCACACACTACCAGGAGAGTGCTAGATCATTACTTAGGAGGGGAGTGGAAAATAATATTTTTTCGGAGAGATTTGCCAACAAACTTTTTATTACTCACCCAAAAAAAACCATACTGGTACTGGACACCCAAAATTCACAAAAATGCACAAGTACCGCCAGGTCGGCCTATTGTTGCGGGCAGAGGCTCAGTTACTGAGCCTCTGTCCCAATACCTAGATTGGGTCTTACGCCCATTATTACCTACTATACCAGCTTATTTAAAAGATACCCAACACTTACTGCAAAATTTTGGAAAATTTTGGGTGGCAGGAGCATTTCATTTTGGCTAGCATCGACGTGGAGAGTCTCTACACTCGCATTCCTCAGGGTGCGGGTGTGGAGGCTGTCCGACGTCGACTAGACCAAACGGAAACTCATAGCCCTGTTTATATTAATTACATTTGTGAGATGTTACAGTTTGTACTATCCCATAATGCTTTCCAGTTTAATAATCGCTGGTTTAACCAGCGATCTGGGACTGCGATGGGGACCCCCGTGGCACCTACTTTCGCAAATATTTTTTTGGGGGTCCTAGAGGAAGATAAGGTCTTCTCCACTAACAATCCTTTCATTGAATATCTGGCCCTTTACGTTAGATATGTCGACGACGTGCTGGTTATCTGGTCGGGTAGTACGGTCCAGTTTCACCAGTTCGTCGCCTACATGAACGATAATAACTACAATATGCATTTTACTAGTGTGGCGGGCACCAATAGTATAGAATTTCTCGACACTAAACTTGTTGCTAAAAATGATTATTTGGAGATTGAGGGATTTAGAAAAATTACAGCTACTAATTCCTTACTTAGATATGACAGCTTTCATTCTCATCATGTCAAAAAAATCCCTTCCTTTCGGACAATTTGTCCGATTGAAACGGATAAATACTACTACCGAAACATTTGAAATACAGGCTAAACAATTATGGGACAGACTAAAAGAGAGGGGGTTACCCCATATCGATCCTGAGTGAGGCACTTTTTAAGGTCAGGAAAATACCTCGTAGTCAATTATTGCATAAAAAACATAAAACACATGATAAAGACTGTGCTAAAGAAAATCAAACAAAAAATTTTACGTTTTCCTTCTCATACAGCCCTATGGAAAATAAAATTAGGTCAGCGATACATAAAAATTGGCATATTCTCCAGCAGGATGATATCTTAAGCAAAATACAGCTGAATAAACCATTAATTTCTTTTCGTAGAACTAAGAATATTAGAGATTATATTGTACGAGGTAGATTACAAGATGATACGTCCAAAAACTGGATCGAAAAATCAAAACCACAAGGATGTTTTAAATGTGGACAGTGGAAATTATGTTCGCATATGATACAAACGAAAAGTATACATTTAGGATCACAGAATATTGATATCCATGATTTTATGACATGCAAATCTACCTATATCGTTTACGCATTAGTTTGCACATGTGGTTTTTACTATATTGGGAAGACCATAAGACCCTTGTATAAAAGAATTAGGGAACATTTTCGCTCACTCAATACTGGAAAAGGCTGCCCAAAAGTAATAGAACATATGAAATATAAACATAATAATAGAATTGAAGATTTAAAATTCCTTGGATTGAAAACAGTTGCACCCCTTAAAATTCGGTGGAGATAGACATAAATTATTGTTACAAAAAGAATCAGAAATGGATTATACTTACAGACGCCTTAGGATCACTAGGATTAAACCTACGGGGAGGATTTAAATGTATTTCCATAGTGCAGGTGTATGTTTGTTAGCATAGGATCTATGTTCACACCTAGCGTTTTTAATACTATACCTCCTGATAATGTTATACAGTCTAAGGCGCTGTTATAGCTAATTAGTAAATACTAATGCTAGTCTTTCTATACCACATACCATTTTTGTGCTTTTAACCCTGTAATGTCTAGTTTTCTATTTTTCTATTTTTGTACTACTTGGTGTATGTATTTAAGGGGGTAGGGTTAAGTGATGTCAGAGGTCACGTGTAAGCGCTCTGTGTAGCGCGAAACCGGTCGACTTACCTGTCGTTGTTGTTGCCGTGGACCAGCGATCCCGAATAAAACTTCTTGCTGCTTCCGTGAGTGCCGTCTGCGATCTCTCCTTTCAAGTTCCATACAATATATTATGTCACCATCATACAGGAGATATCTTTATATTATTATATACAATATATTATGTCACCATCATACAGGAGATATCTTTATATTATTATATACAATATATTATGTCTCCATCATACAGGAGATATCTTTATATTATTATATACAATATATTATGTCACCATCATACAGGAGATATCTTTATATTATTATATACAATATATTATGTCCCCATCATACAGGAGATATCTTTATATTATTATATACAATATATTATGTCCCCATCATACAGGAGATATCTTTATATTATTATATACAATATATTATGTCACCATCATACAGGAGATATCTATATATTATATACAATATATTATGTCCCCATCATACAGGAGATATCTTTATATTATTATATTATATACAATATATTATGTCACCATCATACAGGATATATCTTTATATTATTATATACAATATATTATGTCTCCATCATACAGAAGATATCTTTATATTATTATATACAATATATTATGTCACCATCATACAGGAGATATCTTTATATTATTATATACAATATATTATGTCCCCATCATAAAGGAGATATCTTTATATTATTATATACAATATATTATGTCACCATCATACAGGAGATATCTTTATATTATTATATTATATACAATATATTATGTCCCCATCATACAGGAGATATCTTTATTATTATATACAATATATTATGTCACCATCATACAGGAGATATCTTTATATTATTATATACAATCTATTATGTCACCATCATACAGGAGATATCTTTATATTATTATATACAATATATTGTCACCATCATACAGGAGATATCTTTATATTATTATATTATATACAATATATTATGTCCCCATCATACAGGAGATATCTTTATATTCTATTATATACAATATATTATGTCCCCATCATACAGGAGATATCTTTATATTATTATATACAATATATTATGTCCCCATCATACAGGAGATATCTTTATATTATTATATACAATATATTATGTCACCATTATACAGGAGATATCTTTATATTATTATATACAATATATTATGTCACCATCATACAGGAGATATCTTTATATTATTATATTATATACAATATATTATGTCCCCATCATACAGGAGATATCTTTATATTATTATATACAATATATTATGTCACCATCATACAGGAGATATCTTTATATTATTATATTATATACAATATATGATGTCACCATCATACAGGAGATATCTTTATATTATTATATACAATATATTATGTCACCATCATACAGGAGATATCTTTATATTATTATATACAATATATTATGTCACCATCATACAGGAGATATCTTTATATTATTATATACAATATATTATGTCACCATCATACAGGAGATATCTTTATATTATTATATACAATATATTATGTCCCCATCATACAGGAGATATCTTTATATTATTATATACAATATATTATGTCCCCATCATACAGGAGATATCTTTTATATTATTATATTATATACAATATATTATGTCCCCATCATACAGGAGATATCTTTATATTATTATATACAATATATTATGTCACCATCATACAGGAGATATCTTTATATTATTATATACAATATATTATGTCCCCATCATACAGGAGATATCTTTATATTATTATATACAATATATTATGTCCCCATCATACAGGAGATATCTTTATATTATTAATATATAATATATTATGTCCCCATCATACAGGAGATATCTTTATATTATTATATACAATATATTATGTCACCATCATACAGGAGATATCTTTATATTATTATATACAATATATTATGTCTCCATCATACAGGAGATATCTTTATATTATTATATACAATATATTATGTCACCATCATACAGGATATATCTTTATATTATTATATACAATATATTATGTCCCCATCATACAGGAGATATCTTTATATTATTATATACAATATATTATGTCACCATCATACAGGAGATATCTTTATATTATTATATGCAATATATTATGTCACCATCATACAGGAGATATCTTTATATTATTATATACAATATATTATGTCACCATCATACAGGAGATATCTTTATATTATTATATACAATATATTATGTCCCCATCATACAGGAGATATCTTTATATTATTATATACAATATATTATGTCACCATCATACAGGAGACGTCTTTATATTATTATATACAATATATTATGTCACCATCATACAGGAGATATCTTTATATTATTATATACAATATATTATGTCACCATCATACAGGAGATATCTTTATATTATTATATACAATATATTATGTCCCCATCATACAGGAGATATCTTTATATTATTATATACAATATATTATGTCCCCATCATACAGGAGATATCTTTATATTATTATATACAATATATTATGTCCCCATCATACAGGAGATATCTTTATATTATTATATACAATATATTATGTCCCCATCATACAGGAGATATCTTTATATTATTATATACAATATAATATGTCACCATCATACAGGAGATATCTTTATAATTATTATATACAATATATTATGTCACCATCATACAGGAGATATCTCTATATTATTATTATTATATACAATATATTATGTCCCCATCATACAGGAGATATCTTTATATTATTATATACAATATATTATGTCCCCATCATACAGGAGATATCTTTATATTATTATATTATATACAATATATTATGTCCCCATCATACAGGAGATATCTTTATATTATTATATACAATATATTATGTCACCATCATACAGGAGATATCTTTATATTATTATATTATATACAATATATTATGTCCCCATCATACAGGAGATATCTTTATATTATTATATTATATACAATATATTATGTCCCCATCATACAGGAGATATCTTTATATTATATTATATACAATATATTATGTCCCCATCATACAGGAGATATCTTTATATTATTATATACAATATATTATGTCCCCATCATACAGGAGATATCTTTATATTATTATATACAATATATTATGTCCCCATCATACAGGAGATATCTTTATATTATTATATATAATATATTATGTCCCCATCATACAGGAGACATCTTTATATTATTATATACAATATATTATGTCACCATCATACAGGAGATATCTTTATATTATTATATACAATATATTATGTCACCATCATACAGGAGATATCTTTATATTATTATATACAATATATTGTCACCATCATACAGGAGATATCTTTATATTATTATATACAATATATTATGTCACCATCATACAGGAGATATCTTTATATTATTATATTATATACAATATATTATGTCACCATTATACGGGAGATATCTTTATATTATTATATACAATATATTATGTCACCATCATACAGGAGATATCTTTATATTATTATATACAATATATTATGTCCCCATCATACAGGAGATATCTTTATATTATTATATTATATACAATATATTATGTCCCCATCATACAGGAGTTATCTTTATATTATTATATACAATATATTATGTCACCATCATACAGGAGATATCTTTATATTATTATATACAATATATTATGTCACCATCATACAGGAGATATCTTTATATTATTATGTTATATACAATATATTATGTCACCATCATACAGGAGATATCTTTATATTATTATATACAATATATTATGTCACCATCATACAGGAGATATCTTTATATTATTATATACAATATATTATGTCACCATCATACAGGAGATATCTTTATATTATTATGTTATATACAATATATTATGTCACCATCATACAGGAGATATCTTTATATTATTATATACAATATATTATGTCACCATCATACAGGAGATATCTTTATATTATATACAATATATTATGTCACCATCATACAGGAGATATCTTTATATTATTATATACAATATATTATGTCCCCATCATACAGGAGTTATCTTTATATTATTATATACAATATATTATGTCACCATCATACAGGAGATATCTTTATATTATTATATTATATACAATATATTATGTCACCATCATACAGGAGACATCTTTATATTATTATATACAATATATTCTGTCACCATCATACAGGAGATATCTTTATATTATTATATACAATATATTATGTCCCCATCATACAGGAGACGTTTTTATATTATTATATACAATATATTATGTCCCCATCATACAGGAGATATCTATATATTATTATATACAATATATTATGTCCCCATCATACAGGAGATATCTTTATATTATTATATACAATATATTATGTCCCCATCATACAGGAGATATCTTTATATTATTATATACAATATATTATGTCTCCATCATACAGGAGATATCTTTATATTATTATATACAATATATTATGTCTCCATCATACAGGAGATATCTTTATATTATTATATACAATATATTATGTCTCCATCATACAGGAGATATCTTTATATTATTATATACAATATATTATGTCTCCATCATACAGGAGATATCTTTATATTATTATATACAATATATTATGTCCCCATCATACAGGAGATATCTTTATATTATTATATTATATACAATATATTATATCACCATCATACAGGAGATATCTTTATATTATTATATACAATATATTATGTCACCATCATACAGGAGATTATCTTTTATATTATTATATTATATATATTATGTCCCCATCATACAGGAGATATCTTTATATTATTATATACAACATATTATGTCCCCATCATACAGGAGATATCTTTATATTATTATATACAATATATTATGTCCCCATCATACAGGAGATATCTTTATATTATTATATACAATATATTATGTCACCATCATACAGGAGATATCTTTATATTATTATATACAATATATTATGTCCCCATCATACAGGAGATATCTTTATATTATTATATACAACATATTATGTCCCCAATCATACAGGAGATATCTTTATATTATTATATACAATATATTATGTCCCCATCATACAGGAGATATCTATATATTATTATATACAATATATTATGTCCCCATCATACAGAAGACATCTTTATATTATTATATACAATATATTATGTCCCCATCATACAGGAGATATCTTTATATTATTATATTATATACAATATATTATGTCACCATCATACAGGAGAATCTTTATATTATTATATACAATATATTATGTCACCATCATACAGGAGATATCTTTATATTATTATATACAATATATTATGTCCCCATCATACAGGAGATATCATTATATTATTATATACAATATATTATGTCCCCATCATACAGGATATATCTTTATATTATTATATACAATATATTATGTCCCCATCATACAGGAGATATCTTTATATTATTATATACAATATATTATGTCCCCATCATACAGGAGATATCTTTATATTATTATATACAATATATTATGTCCCCATCATACAGGAGATATCATTATATTATTATATACAATATATTATGTCACCATTATACAGGAGATATCTTTATATTATTATATTATATACAATATATTATGTCTCTATCATACAGGAGATATCTTTATATTATTATATACAATATATTATGTCACCATCATACAGGAGATATCTTTATATTATTATATACAATATATTATGTCCCCATCATACAGGAGATATCTTTATATTATTATATACAATATATTATGTCCCCATCATACAGGAGATATCTTTATATTATTATATACAATATATTATGTCCCCATCATACAGGAGATATCTTTATATTATTATATACAATATATTATGTCCCCAACCATACAGGAGATATCTTTATATTATTATATACAATATATTATGTCCCCATCATACAGGAGATATCTTTATATTATTATATACAATATATTATGTCCCCATCATACAGGAGATATCTTTATATTATTATATTATATACAATATATTATGTCCCCATCATACAGGAGATATCTTTATATTATTATATACAATATATTATGTCACCATCATACAGGAGATATCTTTAATATTATATACAATATATTATGTCCCCATCATACAGGAGATATCTTTATATTATTATATATATACAATATATTATGTCACCATCATACAGGAGATATCTTTATATTATTATATACAATATATTATGTCACCATCATACAGGAGATATCTTTATAGTATTATATTATATACAATATATTATGTCCCCATCATACAGGAGATATCTTTATATTATTATATACAATATATTATGTCCCCATCATACAGGAGATATCTTTATATTATTATATTATATACAATATATTATGTCCCCATCATACAGGAGATATCTTTATATTATTATATACAATATATTATGTCCCCATCATACAGGAGATATCTTTATATTATTATATTATACAATATATTATGTCCCCATCATAACAGGAGATATCTTTATATTATTATATACAATATATTATGTCCCCCATTCATACAGGAGATATCTTTATATTATTATATACAATATATTATGTCACCATTCATACAGGAGATATCTTTATATTATTATATACAATATATTATGTCTCCATCATACAGGAGATATCTTTTATATTATTATATACAATATATTATGTCCCCCATCATACAGGAGATATCTTTATATTATTATATACAATATATTATGTCCCCCAATCATACGGGAGATATCTTTATATTATTATATACAATATATTATGTCACCATCATACAGGAGATATCTTTATATTATTATATACAATATATTATGTCCCCATCATACAGGAGATTATCTTTATATTATTATATACAATATATTATGTCCCCATCATACAGGAGATATCTTTATATTATTATATACAATATATTATGTCCCCCATCATACAGGAG
>NW_026607571.1:660160-702876 GCF_029499605.1 Hyla sarda
GGAAAATGAAAGAAGCAATCTGATTGGTTGCTATGGGCAACTGCACCGCTCTTCCTCTGCACAGTTTTGATAAAGCTCCCCCAGGGTGTAGAAAAGAACAAAATATAGATCATATAGGAGCGGGACAGCGGCCGCAGCACGTCCAACTCACACAAGGACAGAAAAAAACTCACTGACCTCCTGGTGGGAGCAGGTGCATTATATAGGCCCTGGGGGAGGTGCCTCACTACGTTTTGTTTTTTATAGTAAAAATTCCTCTGTCCTATTACCTCACAGAGGGGCAGAACCCCCCGTTTGTGCTGCTGAGGGACGACAGGGGGAAGCATAATAGGCAACACATTGACTTTACGGAGACAGAAACTATAAACCACAGAAGAATAAAGTCCTGTAGCGGAGTGTGTCATGTGATCATGTGACGGCCGGGGAATGTTCTAGGATAAAACATTAGGAGGATCATGTACAGGAATGATGGGGGTCATTGTCCTCTGAGATGAATCTGACGCTGATTGTATGAGATGGTTTGTAGTAATGTCCGCCATGGACGTGGGGTCTAGTCACGGGCCCCGTATTCATATTGTGTTGTCAGATCATAGTTTTGGAGTCTGCTGTTAACCCTTTACATTCTATATAGATTGATAAATGACGATCACATAGGAGATGACCTTGTCCAGGTTATGTATACAGCAGAAGGGTGAACCCGGCCAAGAGGGAGGACAAAAAGTAACCAAAACTGAGGGAAGAAGGGAATGGAGGATAAAGAAGAGTCTGGTGTAAAGAGAGAGAAGAGAGATCGGGGTCCAGACAGATCCGTCAGGACTCTACCCCAGAATCATCAGCTAGAACAGCAAATCACTATCAGACAAGAGATAAAAGGGCGGATTACATGGAGAAGATCACCCAGTGCTTCCTTTAAGGCATGTTCACACCGCAGAATATCTGATATTCCCCTCACATTCCGCCTCAGCAAAACCAGACGCAAGATTATTCGCAGTTTATGTGATTTTTGTGCTTTCATTTGAGTCCTATTAACTCCAAAAAAACTAAAATACAAATGGGTCATCAGCTACTTCTCCTGCTTTGTCCCCCGTATCTTTATCTTTCAGTGCCCCCGATTCTTTTTGTAATCACCCCATCTTTTTGGAGATTTGGTGACTACTTTCCTGTCCTTCATATCCGACCCCCCCTGTGTCCGTAATGTATGGAATAGGTGATGGTGGAGGAATCTCCTTCCGTAATGACTCCTCCCCAGGATACGGGCAGCCGGGGTAACCTCTCCTCCAGCCTGAAGGGAAGTACATTGTCTGTCTGTGTACTGTCATGGCCCCACAGATATTTAACCCTCGTTCACCTCTGAGAGAGGAATAGTGGTCACATGACAGAGAACTTGGGGTTATATAGACATAGAGACTTATCCCACATGGTCCCTGGTGGAGGAGACTTTGGAGCAGTCGTTTTCTTACTACAGAAAGTTTTGATAGAAGACGAAGCCGCAACTGTGCGTTCCCTCTGTGGACATATAGAATCCTCTAATAAGGGATTAGAGACCAGATTTCTACCCCAGATGACCCATTTATTACCAAAATGTCTGTGTCTCCTCCACCTGCTCGACAATGGATTCCCCTGAGTGAAGGAGTGACAGCCGAGTCTCTGTAGGGACCAGCAGCTCCGGGCCTGGGATTTCACGTGCGGGTCTGACTGGATTATCTGATGTTTTATCAGAAAGTGGGGGAGGGGCAGAACATTGTTATTGAGCCTGATAAATAACCTAGAGGTGAGAAGTGTATGATATATATAGATGGATATACAGGAGCTGATGTATTCATTCCCTGTGTGTTCCCTACAGATTGGAGTCATTGATAGAAATCCACTCGAGAGGTGTCCCCGTCCTCTGTATTCCCAGGACTGTCCAGAGGGAAATGTCCCAGAGAAGCATCAGGTAGATGGCGCTAAAGTCTCCAAAATATGACCAGAAAGGGATTGAGGTAAAGTTCTTAATAAAAATTTGTTTTCTTTGTTTGTTCAGGTTTGAAGATCAGATTAATAATTAAGGTTAAAGATGAACCAGAAGAGGAAACTGATTTTTGGGCCGATCAGCAGTGTATGATGGAAGTGAAGGAGGAAATTCCAGGAGGTGTTGTCCCAGGTATGTAATAATTCCAGGAGGTGTTGTCCCAGGTATGTAATAATTCCAGGAGGTGTTGTCCCAGGTATGTAATAATTCCAGGAGGTGTTGTCCCAGGTATGTAGTAATGGATTACAGAGGGAATTTAGAGGTTTCTTCAGGGGAGGCTCCACCTTAGATCTACAGTGACATTAACCCTTCAGGTCCAAGTGATCCCCTGTGTTATGACCATCAAAAACTGCAGCAAAACTTCGTGTGTTTCTAACCTAATAATATTTTATACATTTCCCATAATCCATTTTTTATCCCAACAGAAAATCCCAGTAAGAATTCTGAGGGAAACTTCATGTTATTCCTGAATGATAAAGGAGAATATGAAGATATGATGGAGCGCTCCTCAGGAGAAGACCTCCTTACCCCTAATGTCCATCCAGATCTATCCTATAATAATCCACCTGATCATGAGAAACCTTTTCCTGACCAACCATATATTGTTACCACAAGGACAGATCAGAAACATGGGAAAGGTTTATATTGTGAGGAATGTGGGGAAACAATTTACAAAAGATCAGAACTTGTTACACACAGAAAAAGTCATATAGAAAAGAAGCTGTATGTGTGTTCAGAATGTGGGAAATCCTGTAAAGGTCAATCAGCTCTTATTATACATGAGAGAATCCATACAGGGGAGAAGCCATATTCATGTTCAGAATGTGAAAAATGTTTTAAAAGTAAGCCAGAGCTTGTTAAACATAAGAGGAATACACACAGGAGAGAAGCCATATTCATGTTCAGAATGTGGAAAATGTTATCAAATTAAATCAGAGCTTGTTAAACATGAGAGAATACAACACAGGAGAGAAGCCATATTCGTGTTCAGAATGTGGAAAATGTTTTAAAAGTAAACCAGAGCTTGTTAAACATGAGAGAATACACACAGAAGAGAAGCCATATTCATGTTCAGAATGTGGAAAATGTTTTAGAAATACAACACAGCCTTGTTTCACATAAGAGAATTCACATGGAGAAAAAGCCTTATTCATGTTCAGAATGTGGGAAAAGTTTTATAGGTATATCAGATCTTAGGAGACATGAGAGAATTTCACTCAGAGTGAAACCGTATTCATGTTCAGAATGCTGGGAAATGTTTTATAGGTACATCAGATCTTAGGAGACATGAGAGAATTCATGCAGGAGTGAAACCGTATTCATGTTCAGAATGTGGGAAATGTTTTAAAGTAAATCAGATCTTGTTATACATAAGAGAATTCACACAGGAGAGAAGCCATATTCATGTACAGAATGTGGTAAATGTTTTACACAAAATCAGTTCTAGTATTGCATGCGAGAAGGTCACACAGTGTGAGAAGCCATATTCATGTTCTGAATGTGGGAAATGTTTTACAAATAAATCAAATCTTGTTAAGCATAAGATAAGTCACACAGGAGAGAAGCCGTATTCATGTTCAGAATGTGCTAAATGTTTTAAAAGTAAATCAGATCTTGTTATACATAAGAGAATTCACACAGGAGAGAAGCATATTCATGTTCACAATGTGGGAAGTGTTTTACAATTAAACCAAGTCTTGTTAAGCATGAGAGAAGTCACACAGGAGAGAAGCTGTGTTCATGTTCAGAATGCGGTAGAAATGTTTTATAAGTAAATCAGATCTTGTTATACATAAGAGAATTCACACAGGAGAGAAGCCCTACTTGTGTTCAGAATGTGGGAAATGTTTTACAAGTAAAGGGAAATCTTCTTACACATGAGAGAACTCACACAAGGGAGAAGCCCTAATCAATGTTCAGAATGTGGAAATGTTTTATATATAAATCACAACTTTCTAGTCATGAGATAAGTCACACTGGAGACTGATAAATGAAATAATAAATTATAAAAATCTAATAATATGAGAGAATGGAAATTCTGAGATCTCAGGTAACAGTAAAATGTCATGTTTCTAAGTTCTGTTGTGAGAATTAACCCTCGAATAAACTTCCTAATGAAACCTAAGCAGAAGCTAAAGCCAACATCATCTCTTGGTGATCAGCACCCTGGGGTCATGTGACCTTTGTAGGTAAATAACGGTAATGAGAAGTAATATGTAATGCTATTGTGTATCATTTAGTAGTGACTTGTAGCTCTACACTACAGTATGATTGGATGATTTCTATGGATGATAATGATTGGTGATTACTATGTATTACCTCGGCCTCATTTCCATTAGAAATATTACTGATTGTATCTCATGTGTCACTTCTGTCCTATCAGGATCAGGACACTACTGTGTTGTCACCAATAAGTAAAATCCTGTGTGTGAACCGGTCCCTATAACAAGAGGTTGTCTCTGTGAGTCCTTGTGGAGATGGAGAAGGGACATTCTTGGTGTTTCTCCAGACAGGGGTGTGGAGTGCTACTGGGGAGACAGGGGATATTGAAAGGGCCCCGCTGGGGGGCGGTTATTGCTGTTATATAAGACCGGGCTCTGTCCCCATTATACAGGCTCCTGTCTCTGTCATCTGAGGAAGAAGCATTTTCTCTCATTCTGTTTGTTTTGTCTTCTGGGACATGAGAAAATTCGCACAAACATTTTTTTCCACTAAAATGCTGGTTTTCCCCCAAAGTTGTAATAGGAGAAAATGCCCCCCAAAATATGTAACCCCATTTCTTCTGAGTATGGAAATACCCCATGTGTGGACGTCAAGTGCTCTGCGGGCGAACTACAATGCTCAGAAGAGGAGGAGCGCCATTGGGCTTTTGGAGAGAGAATTGGTTTGGAATGGAAGTCAGGGGCCATGTGTGTTTACAAAGCCCCCGTAGTGCCAGAACAGTGGACACCCCCCCCCCCCCCCACATGTGACCCTATTTCGGAAACTACACCTTTCACGGAATGTAATATAAGGGGTGCCGTGAACATTTACACCCCACATGTGTCTGACCATGTTGTGTTTTTTTTTTTTTTTGCTGTTCTGGCACCATAGGGGCTTCCTAAATGTGACATGCCCCCCAAAAACCATTTCAGAAAAACTCACTCTCCAAAATCCCATTGTCGCTCCTTCCCTTCTGAGCCCTCTAGTGCTCCCACAGAGCACTTTACATACACATATGAGGTATTTCCTTACTCGAGAGAAAATTACAAATTTTGGGGGGATTTCTCTTCTTTTACCCCTTGTACGAGAACATGCCAGTGTAAAAAATGAAGATTTTGAATTTTCTCCTTCACTTTGCTGCTATTCATGTGAAACACCTAAAGGGTTAACACACTTACTGAATGTCATTTTGAATACTCTGAGGGGTGCAGTTTTTATAATGGGGTCATTTATGGGGTATTTCTAATATGAAAGCCCTTTCAATCCACCAATATCTCTGTCCCCGAGGCGTAGAGGATAGGTGTTTGTAAATTTCTCTGCTGAGGAGTACAAGGCATATATTGGGTGTAAACCTTTAGAGGATAGATACTTTATAGTAAAGCTATCAATGTTCAGGAGGGAAGGGGAGTGAGATTTTAAGAAAGTCTAATTCTTACATAGTTATAGAATTCTTTATTAGGTAGGTCATATTTTTGATGTAGGTTTTCAAAAGATAATAATTCTTTGTCATTATAAAGATGTTTAACTTGGGAGATACCTACTTTAGTCCATTGAGATAAATCTAGGTTAGGACTGGATGCCTGCAATAGGGTTAAAGGGGTACTCTGGCCCTAAGACATCTTACTCCGTATCCAAAGGATAGGGGATAAGATGCCTAATCGCAAGGGTCCCGCCGCTGGGGATCCCCCCGCAATCTTTCATGCAGCACCCGCTATCATCATCCTCCAGAGCGAACATCGCTCCGGGTCTGATGAATCACGGGGCCGGAGTATCGTGATGTCACGGCTCCGCCCCCGTGTGATGTTATGCTCTGCCCCCTCAATGTAAGCCTATAGAAGGGGGCCTGACAGCTGCCACGCCCCTCCTATAGGCTTGCATTGAGGGGGCGGAGCATGACGTCACACGGGGGCAGATCCAGCGGCGGGACCCCTGCAATCAGGCATCTTATCCCCTATCCTTATGATAGGGGATAAGATGTCTTAGGGCCGGTGTACCCCTTTATGATGTATTTTCTATATTTGGTGTGTCTGAGGAGGATACTGTTGTAAATAATGCATCCAGGCGATAAAAGCGGCTTTCACAAAAGGATTGGTGATAGGGGGGGGTTTGTGTAGATTCCATGTTGGTATTATTAATAGGTCATGTAAATTATAAGGAAATAGAGGAGTTTTCCATTTGTGCTCAGGGTATATCATACATTTCTTTCCACCAATATCTCAGAGAGGTTATTAAAGTTGCTATCTAGTAACCCTTTATATTTGGTACTCCATTTCCTCTGGATAGTTTAGATTTATAAAGAATGTTCGCTGATAGTCTTGTTTTTTTGCCAGCCCAGACAAACCTAGAAATGGAGGTTGTTCCCCTTGCAAAAAAAAGGAATCAAGGATGGGGGGGCATGGCCTTGCAGCTGAGGCGGATGGTCGCGTTCTAGATCAGCTCCGTCTACCTGCCTGCTAAAGTGACTGATATACAGCACATCACTGCTCGCAATTGGCCTCTATTGAACCCTAAAGACCTCCGGACATGCCATTGCGAAAGAAGAAGACGCTCCGCTGCCGCTCCACAGCTGAATTCCTCTTTTCCCCGCGGGAGGCCTCCAACCAAGATGGCAGCGGCCGAGAGTCCACGGCACAGCTATCGCACTCGCCTCATGGCAGAAATAGAGCAGCAATGCTTTCCCTACTATGCTGCAGATCGGCATCCGACACCACATTGAATGTGGCCCCTGACACGGGGGACTCCCCGGGACTTGGTGGACATGCCAGTTCACTCACAGCGGCCTGGAAGCCCGTCCGGAACCACGCAGGTCCTGCTCACTGCCGGGGATCGCGGATTGCTCCCCTACAGCTTTGGTCACCCTCAGCCCTTCACAGCGACGGCTGCAGCTATCCACGGCATCGCAGCACCAGGAGGTAGGCACTTACCCTCTCATGAGAACCACAGCTGACAGCTCAGACTTATTGGCTGCACTTCCAGTATCTAATCAGTCACTAACTGACTCTGCAATGAAAGATATGCTGTTACGTACTACCTTTCTCCAAGATATTCATAACCTGGTGCAGCCCATTCAAAATGAAGTGCATGATCTGGGTGGCAGAGTGGACCATTTGGAAACTAAATTAGGAGAATTTGCTGACTCCCATAACTCCCTCATAGACTTACACTACGAGGCTGAGGACACTATTGCGACTTTACAAGTGAAAGTGGCGGACTTGGAGGACCGCAGCTGCCGCAACAATATAAAACTAAGTGGAGTGCCTGAAACAGTTGCCCCTACGGACATTCCGGACTCTCCTTTAAAACAGTGCTCACTACTTGTACACCTCAAGAATGCTCCCAACCGAGGCCAACTTAGATTCCTGAAAAGAATACTGAAAGCTGTCCGTAGCTCACTCTGGGGGTCTTTAATTCTATGTGGGGACTTCAATACAGTCTGACTCTACTCTAGATTCCACCTCTGCCTCCTGCTTTCCTTCCTCTACTCTATCCTCTTTGAAGAAGACTTGTATGACATCTGGAGGGTTCACCACACCACGGACAGAGACTATATTTTTCTCTCACTAGTACACAATTCTTATTCGCACATAGATATGTTTCTGGAATTGGCGTGGACCGTGTCGGTGGACCGGTTCTAAGTTGCTACTGGTTTTCACCAGAGCCCGCCGCAAAGCGGGATGGTCTTGCAGCGGCGGTAGCAACCAGGTCGTATCCACCGGCAAAGGCTCAACCTCTCTGACTGCTGAGATAGGCGCGGTACAAGGGATTAGACAAGAGCAAGGTCGGACGTAGCAGAAGGTCAGGGCAGGCAGCAAGGATCGTAGTCAGGGGCAACGGCAAGAGGTCTGGAACACTGGCTTGGGATACACAAGGAACGCTTTCACTGGCACAATGGCAACAAGATCCGGCAAGGAAGTGAAGGGGAAGTTAGGTAATATAGGGAAGTGCACTGGTGAACACACGCATCGCAAAGAGCCGGCGTGCGCGCGCCCTAGGGAGCGGGGCCGCGCACGCCGGGACAGCACAGACGGGGAACGAGTCTGGTAAGCAGGTCGATATGCGCACCGCGAGCGGGCGCGTCCTGCATCGCGAATCGCATCCCGGCTGGGGACATTATCGTAGCGCACCCGGTCAGCGGGTCTGACCGGAGCGCTGCGAACAGGAGAACGCTGTGAGCGCTCCGGAAAGGAGCGGAGACCCGGAGCGCTCGGCGTAACAGTACCCCCCCCCCCCCTTGGGTCTCCCCCTCTTTTTTGAACCTGAAAATTTGTAGATAAGGTCCTTGTCAAGGATGTTATCCTCGGGTTCCCATGACCTCTCCTCCGGGCCGCAATTCTCCCAATCTACAAGAATTTTTTTTTTACCTCTGACCGTCTTGGATGCAAGAATTTCTTTAACCGAGAAGACATCTGAGGACCCGGAGACAGGAGTAGGAGCAACAACCTTAGGAGAGAAGCGGTTAAGGATAAGCGGTTTAAGTAGAGAGACATGAAAATCATTGGGAATACGGAGAGAAGGGGGAAGAAGGAGTTTGTAGGAGACAGGGTTGATTTGGCACTTGATTTTAAAGGGTCCAAGATAACGTGGTCCTAGTTTATAACTGGGGACACGGAAGCGGATATACTTGGCGGAGAGCCACACTTTGTCTCCAGGAGCAAAGACAGGAGGAGTTCTTTTTTTGTCGGCATGTTTCTTCATCCGGGATGAGGCCTGTATGAGAGATTTTTGAGTCTCTTTCCAGATGGTGGAAAAGTCCCGGGTCACCTCATCAACAGCGGGCAAACCAGAAGGAGTGGGGAGGGGGGGAAGAGAGTGACGGCCGTACACCACAAAGAATGGGGATTTAGCGGAGGACTCAGAGACTTTGAAATTGTACGAGAATTCGGCCCATGGTAGAAGATCGGCCCAGTCATCCTGGCGGGAGGAAACAAAATGTCGCAAATAGTCACCAAGAACCTGATTAACTCTCTCCACTTGCCCATTGGATTGGAGATTATAGGAAGACAAGAAGTTTAATTTGATTTTAAGCTGATTACAGAGGGCCCTCCAGAATTTCGACACAAATTGAACGCCTCTATCCGAGATGATATGCGTAGGAAGCCCGTGAAGGCGAAAAATGTGCACAAAAAATTGTTTCGCCAACTGTGGCGCAGAAGGAAGACCTGGAAGGGGAATAAAATGTGCCATCTTGGAGAAACGATCAACGACCACCCAAATAACTGTGTTGCCATGGGATAAAGGCAGGTCTGTAATAAAGTCCATAGCAATCTGAGACCATGATAGCTCACAGGCAGAGGATGAAGGAAACCGGCAGGCTTCTGACGAGGAGTTTTGTCCCGGGCACAGACTGTACAAGCCCGAACAAAATCAGCAACATCTGCTTCCAGGGTAGGCCACCAATAAAAACGAGAGATGAGCTGGATGGACTTTTTGACACCAGCATGGCCGGCGAGGTGTGAGGAGTGTCCCCACCTGATAATCCTGAGGCGCTGGCGTGGAGGGGCGAAGGTCTTTCCAGGAGGAGTTTGTCTGTTGGAAGCTGGGGAAGCAGAGATCAGACAGTCGGGAGGAATAATGTGTTGCAGGGAGGCTTCCATTTCAGAGGCATCCGAGGAACGAGAGAGGGCGTCAGCCCTGATGTTCTTGTCAGCGGGGCGAAAATGAATCTCAAAGTTAAAACGGGCAAAAAACAATGACCACCTAGCCTGGCGAGGGTTCAGCCGTTGGGCAGACTGAAGATAAGAGAGATTCTTGTGATCAGTGTATATAATAATTGGGTATTTGGACCCCTCCAGCAGGTGCCTCCATTCCTCGAGGGCCAGTTTTATGGCCAGCAGTTCTCGATCACCAATGGAGTAATTTTTCTCCGCCGGAGAGAAGGTCCTAGAAAAGAAACCACAAGTAACGCCATGTCCGGAAGAGTTTTTCTGTAGGAGTACAGCTCCGGCTCCTACCGAGGAGGAGTCTACCTCCAGTGAGAACGGTTTAGATGGATCAGGTCTGGAGAGTACGGGAGCAGAAGAAAAGGCAGTTTTGAGACGGTTGAACGCCTCGTCTGCTTGAGGAGTCCAGGACTTAGGGTTGGCGTTCTTCTTGGTTAGGGCCACAATTGGGGCCACAGTGGTGGAAAAATGTGGAATAAATTGTCTGTAGTAATTGGCAAACCCCAAGAAACATTGGATAGCTCGGAGTCCGGAGGGACGTGGCCAATCCAACACGGCCGACAGTTTGTCCGGGTCCATTTGAAGTCCCTGGCCAGAGACTAAATATCCTAGGAAGGGAAGAGATTGGCATTCAAAGAGACATTTCTCCATCTTGGCATATAACTGATTGTCCCGGAGTCTCTGAAGAACCATGCGGACATGACGGAGGTGTTCTTCTAGGTTAGAAGAGAAAATCAGAATATCGTCCAAGTAGACCACAACACAGGTATATAATAAATCACGAAAAATTTCATTTACAAAGTCCTGGAAGACTGCAGGGGTGTTGCAAAGCCCAAAGGGCATAACCAGATATTCAAAGTGTCCGTCTCTGGTGTTAAACGCGGTCTTCCACTCGTCCCCTTCCCTGATGCGGATGAGATTATATGCACCTCTTAAATCCAATTTGGTAAAGATGTTGGCACCACGTAGGCGGTCAAAGAGTTCCGAGATAAGAGGCAGGGGATAGCGTTTTTTTATAGAGATTTTATTAAGACCGCGGTAATCAATGCATGGTCGTAAAGAACCATCTTTTTTGGAGACAAAGAAGAACCCTGCTCCGGCAGGGGAGGAAGACTTGCGGATAAATCCCCTTTTTACATTTTCTTGGATGTACTCCGTCATGGCTTGTGTTTCCGGAGCAGACAGAGGATAGATTCTGCCCCGGGGTGGAGTAGTACCAGGGAGGAGATCAATAGGACAGTCATAAGGCCTGTGAGGAGGCAAAGTCTCTTCTTGTTTTTTGCATAAAACGTCAGCATAGTCCAGATAGGCCTTGGGGAGACCTGGTATCGGAGGAGCCATAGGGTTTTGACTGGCAGGACTGGGAGCAGACATAAGGCATTTTTTGTAGCAAGAAGTACCCCAGTTCTTGATTTCCCCGGTGGTCCAGTCAAGGGTAGGGGAATGGCGTTGAAGCCAAGGTAGTCCGAGAAGAATTTCAGAGGTGCAGTTAGAAAGTACCAGAAATTCAATCTTTTCGTGATGGGGTCCAATGCACATTAAGAGGGGTTCTGTGCGGTAACGCACAGTACAGTCCAATCTTTCACCATTAACTGAGGCGATGTAGAGAGGTCTGGTGAGACTGGTCACTGGGATGTTGAACCTGTTAACGAAAGAGGCCAAAATAAAATTTCCTGCAGATCCGGAATCCAAGAAGGCCACAGCTGAGAAGAAGTTAGAAGAAGAAATCCGCACAGGCACAGTAAGACGTGGAGAAGCAGAGTTCACACCTAGAGCTGTCTCACCTTTGTGCGGAATCGGAGTGCGTCTTTCTTGACGTGTAGGTCGGATAGGACAATCCTTCAAGAGGTGTTCGGTACTGGCACAGTACAGGCATAGGTTCTCATTGCGGCGGCGTGTCCTCTCTTGAGGTGTCAGACGAGACCAGTCTACTTGCATAGCCTCCACGGCGGAAGGCACAGGAACAGATTGCAACGGACCAGAGAAGAGAGGAGCCGGGGAAAGAAACCGTCTAGTGCGAACAAAGTCCATATCCTGGTGGAGCTCCTGGTGTCTTTCGTAAAAACGCATGTCAATGCGGGTGACCAAATGAATAAGTTCATGCAGGTTGGCAGGAATTTCTCGTGCGGCCAGCACATCTTTGATGTTACTGGATAGGCCTTTTTTGAAGGGCGCAGAGGGCCTCGTTATTCCCGGATAATTCGGAGGCGAGAGTACGGAATTGGATGGCGTACTCGCCTACTGAAGAATTACCCTGGACCAGGTTCAGCAGGGCAGTCTCTGCAAAAGAGGCTCGGGCTGGTTCCTTGAAGACACTTCGAATCTCCACGAAGAAAGAGTGTACGGAGGCAGTGACAGGATCATTGCGGTCCCAGAGTGGTGTGGCCCATGACAGGGCCTTCCCAGACAGGAGGCTGACCACGAAAGCCACCTTTGACCTTTCAGTTGGAAATTGGTCCGACATCATCTCCAAATGCAGGGAACATTGCGAGAGAAAACCACGGCAAAGTTAAGAGTCCCCATCAAACTTGTCCGGCAATGATAAACGGAGGCTGGATGCGGCCACTCGCTGCGGAGGAGGTGCAGGAGCTGGCGGAGGAGATGGTTGCTGAAGCTGTGGTAGATGCTGCTTTAGCATAAGTCAGTTGAGACAGCTGATGGCCTTGTTGCGCTATCTGTTGCGACTGCTGGGCGACCACCGTGGTAAGGTCAGCGACAACTGGCAGCGGGACCTCAGCGGGATCCATGGCCGGATCTACTGTCGGGGTTCGGCAGGTTGGAGGTGGATCCTCTGTGTCAGAGAGGGATTGGCGTGGACCGTGTCGGTGGACCGGTTCTAAGTTGCTACTGGTTTTCACCAGAGCCCGCCGCAAAGCGGGATGGTCTGCAGCGGCGGTAGCAACCAGGTCGTATCCACCGGCAACGGCTCAACCTCTCTGACTGCTGATATAGGCGCGGTACAAAGGATTAGACAAGAGCAAGGTCGGACGTAGCAGAAGGTCAGGGCAGGCAGCAAGGATCGTAGTCAGGGGCAACGGCAAGAGGTCTGGAACACTGGCTTGGGATACACAAGGAAACACTTTCACTGGCACAATGGCAACAAGATCCGGCAAGGAAGTGAAGGGGAAGTGAGGTAATATAGGGAAGTACATAGGTGAACACACTAATTAAAACCATGCGCCAATCAGTGGCGCACTGGCCCTTTAAATCGCAAAGAGCCAGCGCGCGCGCCCTAGGGAGCGGGGCCGTGCGCGCCGGGACAGCACAGACTGGGAACGAGTCTGGTAAGCGGGTCGAGATGCGTCCCGCATCGCGAATCGCATCCCGGCTGGGGACATTATCGCAGCGCACCCGGTCAGCGGGTCTGACCGGGGAGCTGCGAACAGGAGAACGCTGTGAGCGCTCTGGGGAGGAGCGGGGACCCGGAGCGCTCGGCGTAACACTCCCTAGATTTCTGTACCTTTTCTGCACCCTCCCCATCTCCCTTCCCTCATCCTTTTTCACAATAGCAAACACACTTCTCTCCTCCTTCATTTGGGCGGGGAAAAAATCAAGGCTTTCTACACACATTCTCACCAAGCCGAAACTCTCGGGGGGCTTGGGATTTCCAGATTTGGAATGTTATTATACAGCCACGATGGTCTCCATGTTGCGGCATTGGCGGCAGAACAGGATTGATCTTTCATGGGTGCACATAGAAAACCACTCAACACACCCTGTCAAACTGAGCAACCTCTTGTACTTGCCATATTGGTCTCTATCTCCCCCCGCTTTCACTAACCCACTAGTTAAAGCATCCTACCTGGCTTGGATTAGGTACATCAACCGATCTCCCCCCACAAGCTCCTTAGGCTATCAAGACCTACCATTGATCGTTGTCCAAGCCTCTATTCCAGATGTAGATCTATCCACTTCGATTGCTAAGGGAGTAAAACATGCCGGCCAATTGTATGACGGATCCTCTATCCTCCCCTTCAATACACTAAGGGATCAATTTCAGATAGATAAACATGATTTCTATAAATACCTGCAAATTCGACACTTTCTAAACAGCTTGAGACCGACGAGCACCCCTCTGGATAGCTTGGCACTTACTCGCTTGACTACCGCTCTTAAAGGTTTAAGGCTATAGCTAGATACTAGGCTAAGTACTCTAGGAAGCTTAACAGCCGCTCCCACCTCCCGGCTCATTAAAGTCTAAGGCCGAAGTCTAGGAAACACCCAGCTTGGATGTCCTAAAAGAGAACATGAACCTAAGGAAACCCTGAAGAAGAAAACCCTGGCTCCCTAGGATAGCTAACAAAAGGAAGTGGCAGTCCATTGCCTTCCGCCAGCAGACCGGAGGGTGCAGGAGGAGCCGCAACCACCCACTGCAGGGCTCCAACTGGAGTAGTAAAGAATTTCATGGAGACACCATCTACCACAACATGGAGTACGTGTATCCTTTGATGTGCAGCTTCAAGCGGACCTCAATAAACTGTACTCTGCTTACGGAGCTCTACCGAGAAGTCCGGATAACAGGCCACTCTTCAGTCAGTAAAGAGGACTTCATCCTTCATACGCACAGCTCTCAGAATAGCGTCCCGGTCTCACAGCTCTCAGGATAGCTTCCCGGTCTCACAGCTCTCGGGATAGTGTCCCAGTCTCACAGCTCTCAGGATGGCGTCCTTGTCTTTAAAGTGCAGTAACTTAGCCAGGAACGGTCTAGGCGGACCACTAGGGGGAGGAGGTCTAGCCAGGACCTGGTGAGCCCTCTCCCCGGTGAAATAGGGAGAGAACATATTAGCAGGGAGGATCTTGTGACCAAAGAGTGGATTTCTCTGGTGGCTCCCACAAAAGACATGGCACCCAGGCAGATCAACAGCAGTAGCAGGACCTCTGCAAAGCTAACGGCTCCGAAAAAGGTAGGTGCAGACACGTCAGGATAATCTTTAGTCAGGATAAGTAGCTGGGTTATTGTTTTACATCTGTGCCGTTCACCATAGCGGATCAATAATGTTTTAGATTTTATTAGTTTAGACAATTCCACAGCCGGTGATGCAAAATATCGTTGTTTCAAAACAAAAATAGGAATAGGGGTATGATTTGTATTTTTATTAGTGTAGTGGCTTTTTTTTTTATTTTTTTATTTTTTTTAAAAGCCCTTTTTATATTAGGCAATTACTAGATTGCTGATACTGAACAGTGCTATGTAATTGTATATCATTGATCAGCTCTGGCGCTCTGCAGACTCTAGTAGCTAGCATAGAGGTGTGCAGGAGGCCTCCGACTGCCATGGAGGGGATGTATCTGGTTGGAGGCCTGCACCTCCCTCTGTCATGTTTATCTACAGAATGTGCAAAGAATTATAGAGGATCAGGGGGTCGTGGTTTACAGTGCAGCAAGTGAGGACGCTCAGAGCCTCCGCTCCTCAGGACTCCTTGTGCTTCCTCTGGACTCTGGGGCCCATTTCTTCTGTATGTGCCCGGTGGACTCGCCTGGCCAAGAGGAAGACCCACATACAGCCTCAGCATATCCTGTGGGTTGTGCCTGCCCAGCCTTCTCTGCTAGAGGTGCCGACTGAAGAGAAGCCTTGGACACCACAAGACAGGGACGGCCTCTTACCGCCATGATGTCTCGGTTGAGCCGTCTTCTGCCTCTGACACATCAGCTGTTATGTACAGGAGAGTCTCCGACCTCAGAAACAATTTATACACGTGAGTGGCCATTATCTCCTTCTGTTCTACTATGTGGGGATATTAAATTAATATAAAGAGTGGGTAGACTAGTTCTCTAGGACTTAGGGGGGAGATATGGAGTGGTACTAGATGTAAGGATATGAATACAATAGAGCAGTGGTTCCCAACCTTTTTCGGCTCAGGGCACCCCTGGGGGAAAAAAATTCTGCGGGGTACCTCTAACGAATATTTGACAAAAAAAAATAAATAGTAAAAAGAAGCAAAGCACAATACCGATATATCTATTTTCTATGTAGATTACAAATGATGTCTTCTCTTATTAACATCTTTCCCTTCTCTTCTCCATCTTGTCCAGACCGCCATGAGGATTTTTTCCAGCCAAAATTCTTCACTGTTAAACCTGCAAAACAAATCTATTAGGCTCCGCACTTTACCGGCATGAGCCTCCAGATTCTGCCACACAAAATGTATCCTACTTCCCAACACACACACACACACACCCAAATGCCTCCAGAGGAGTGTACATGGGTGACATAAGTGCGTAGAGGGGTATAAATGAGTGACAGAGAGGTGTAGTGGAGTGTACATGGATGACAGAGGGATATAGAGGAGTGTACATGAGTGACAGAGGGGTGTAGAGGAGTGTACATGGGTGACGGAGGGGTGTGGAGGAGAGTACATGGGTGACAGAGGGGTGTAGAGGAGTGTACATGGGTGACAGAGGGGTATAGAGGAGTGTACATGAGTGACAGAGGGGTGTAGAGGAGTGTACATGGGTGACAGAGGGGTGTGGAGGAGAGTACATGGGTGACAGAGGGGTGTAGAGGAGTGTACATGGGTGACAGAGGGGTGTAGAGGAGTGTACATGGGTGACAGAGGGGAGTAGAGGAGTGTACACGGGTGACAGAGGGGTGTAGAGGAGTGTACACGAGTGACAGGTGTAGAGGAGTGTACACGGGTGACAGAGGGGTGTAGAGGAGTGTACACGGGTGACAGAGGGGTGTAGAGGAGTGTACATGGGTGACAGATGGGTGTAAAGGAGTGTACTCGGGTGACAGAGGGGTGTAGAGAAGTGTACACGAGTGACAGAGGTGTAGAGAAGTGTACACGGGTGACAGAGGGGTGTAGAGGAGTGTACACGGGTGACAGAGGGGTGTAGAGGAGTGTACATGGGTGACAGAGGGGTGTAGAGGAGTGTACATGGGTGACAGATGGGTGTAAAGGAGTGTACTCGGGTGACAGAGGGGTGTAGAGAAGTGTACACGAGTGACAGAGGTGTAGAGGAGTGTACACGGGTGACAGAGGGGTGTAGAGGAGTGTACACGGGTGACAGAGGGGTGTAGAGGAGTGTACATGGGTGACAGAGGGGTGTAGAGGAGTGTACATGGGTGACAGAGGGGTATAGAGGAGTGTACATGGGTGACAGGTGTAGAGGAGTGTACACGGGTGACAGAGGGGTGTAGAGGAGTGTACATGGGTGACAGAGGGGTATAGAGGAGTGTACATGGGTGACGGGTGTAGAGGAGTGTACATGGGTGACAGAGGGGTGTAGAGGAGTGTACATGGGTGACAGAGGGGTGTAGAGGAGTGTACATGGGTGACAGAGGGGTATAGAGGAGTGTACATGGGTGACAGGGGTATAGAGGAGTGTACATGGGTGACAGAGGGGTGTACATGGGTGACGGGTGTAGAGGGGTGTACATGGGTGACAGGGGTGTAGAGGAGTGTACATGGGTGACAGAGGGATGTAGAGGAGTGTACATGGGTGACAGAGGGGTGTAGAGGAGTGTACGTGGGTGACAGAGGGGTGTAGAAGAGTGTACATGGGTGACAGAGGGGTGTAGAGGAATGTACATGGGTGACGGGTGTAGAGGAGTGTACATGGGTGACAGAGGGGTGTAAAGGAGTGTACGTGGGTGACAGAGGGGTGTAGAGGAGTGTACGTGGGTGACAGAGGGGTGTAGAAGAGTGTACATGGGTGACAGAGGGGTGTAGAGGAGTGTACATGGGTGACAGAGGGGTGTAGAGGAGTGTACATGGGTGACAGAGGGGTGTAGAGGAGTGTACGTGGGTGACAGAGGGGTGTAGAGGAGTGTACATGGGTAACATATGGGAGGACAGTGACAGTGGGTAGACAAGGGGGTGGTCAGAGGGGTGAATAGGGGGATGAAGATAGGTGACAGGGTGTAGACAGGGAAGGGGTGAACATGGGTAACAGGGATGGACAGGGGGTGAACAAGGTGGACATAGATGACAGGAGGGTCAATATGGGTGACGGAGGGGTGGTGGACGAGGGTGAGAAGGGGTAACAGGAGGGGTGGACAGGGGTGACAGAGTGGAGAGGGTACAGTACCTTAAAGGGTACCTCTCATCAAATAAACGTTTGATATATTTTAGATTAATGAATGTTGAATAACTTTCCAATAGCATGTTAATGAACAATCTGCTTCTTTCTATTGTATTTTTCCCGATCAGTCCTGTCAGCAAGCATTTCTGACTCATGCTGGAGTCCTAAACACTCAGAGCTGCCAGCCTGCTTTGTTCACAGCCAAACAGGCTGTGAACAAAGCAAACTGGCAGCTCGTAGTGTTTAGGACTCCAGCATGAGTCTGAAATGCTTGCTGCCAGGACTGGTAGGGAGACCCCTAGTGGTCATTTCTTCAAAGTGGAAAATGAAATAGAAAGAAGCATATTTTTTAATAACATGCTATTGGAAAGTTATTCTGCATACATTAATCTATAATATATCAAAAGTTTTTTTGATGAGGAGTACCCTTTAAGGTAGCCAGCTTGTTGTGGCTCAATGCCTTCTGCGTGGGACCAGGAATCAGGCGCAGCATACCCAGTGATTTCATCCCCTTTCCGGCAGGCCCTGACTGGGGTGCCGCGATGCTCCGGTGGGAATGATAGCGCTGACAATTTATTTATTAATTTTTTTTTAATTTCCCACCCCGGCCTGCGCGCCTGTAACTCACTGTGCCACAGGGGTGAGGGGGACACTGTGTGAGCAATGCGCGCGCACACGCAATGAGCATACAGGCCTCCCTTCCCTCCTGCGGCGCTGTGAGTGAGTCACAGCCGCACAGACCGGGATGGGAAATAAAAAATTGTTGGCGTCATCTTTTTTATCAAGGCGTCGCGGCACCCCAGTTGGGAATCACTGCAATAGAGAAACCTAGACATGGCGGCATCTACAACATGCACAGTGATCTAAGGTTCTCAGCAAAATGTATTAACCCCTTGGGGACGAAGCCCATTTTGACCCTAAGGATGGGAGCATTTTTTGCACATCTGGCCACTGTCACTTTAAGCATTAATAACTCTGATGCTTTTACTTATGAATTTGATTCCGAGATTGTATTTTCGTGACATATTCTACTTTACGTTAGTGGTAAATTTTCGTTGATATTTGCATCCTTTCTTCATTTCTTCAAAATTCCAAAACTTCATGAAAAATTTGAAAATTTAGCATTTTTCTAACTTTGAAGCTCTCTGCTTATAAGAAAAATAGAGATTCCAAATAAATTATACATTGATTCACATATACAATATGTCTATTTTATGTTTACATCATAAAGTTGAGATGTTTTTACTTTTGGAAGACACCAGAGGGCTTCAAATTTCAGCAGCAATTTTCCAATTTTTTACAAAATCTTCTAAATCTGAATTTTTCAGGGACCAGTTTAGTTTCCAAGTGGATTTGAAGGGTCTTCATATTAGAAATACTCCATAAAAGACCCCATTATAAAAACTGCACCCCCAAAAGTATTCAAAATGACATTCAGAAAGTTTAACCCTTTAGGTGTTTCACAGGAATAGCAGCAAAGTAATGGAGAGAATTCAAAATCTCCATTTATTACACTAATATGTTCTTGTAGATCCAATTTTTGAATTTTTACAAGGGGTAAAAATAGAGTAATAAAAAATTGAGTAAGGAAATACCTCATATGTGGATGTAAAGTGGTAAAGTGCTCTGTGGGGGCACTAGAGGGCTCAGAAGAGAAGGAGCGACAATGGGATTTTGGAGAGTGAATTTTGCTGAAATTGTTTTTGGGGGCATGTCACATTTAGGAAGCCCCTATGGTGCCAGAACAGCAAAAAAAAAAAAAAAAACACATGGCATACTATTTTGGAAACTTCACCCCTCAAGGCATGTAACCAGGGGTACAATGAGCCTTAACATCTCACAGGTGTTTGAAGACTTTTTGTTAAAGTTGGATGTGTAAATGAAAATGTGTAAATTTCAAATGTAAAATTTTTACAAGGGGTAATAGGAGAAAATGCCCCCCAAAATTTGTAACCCCATTTCTTCTGAGTATTGAAATACCCCATGTGTGGACGTAAAGTGCTCTGCGGGTGCACTACAATGCTCAGAAGAGAAGGAGTCACATTTGGCTTTTGGAAAGCATATTTTGCTGAAATGGTTTTTGGGGGGCATGTCGCATTTAGGAAGCCCCCATGGTGCCAGCACAGCAATAAAAAAAAAAAAACACATGGCACTCTATTTTGGAAACAACATTTTTTTTTCCTATTACCCCTTGTGAAAATGAAAAATTTGGGATAACACCAGCATTTTAGTGAAAAAATAAAAAATTTTCATTTTTACGTCCAACTTTAGCGAAAATTCGTCAAACACTTGTGGGGTGTTAAGGCTCACTATACCCCTTGTTACATCCCGTGAAGGGTGTAGCTTCCAAAATGAGATCACATGTGGGTGTTTTTTGTTTTTGCATGTATGTCAAAACCGCTGTAACGATCAGCAACCCCTGTGCAAATCACCTCAAATGTGCATAGTGCGCACTCACTCCTGAACCCTGTTGTGCGCCCACAGAACAATATATGTCCACATATGGGGTATTTCCGTACTCAGGAGAAATTGCGTTAAAAATTTTGGGGGTCTTTTTTTCCTTTTACCTCTTGTGAAAATGAAAAGTATGGGGCAACACCAGCATGTTAGTGTAAAAAATGTAATTTTTTTACAATAACATGCTGGAGTAGACCCCAACATTACCTTTTCATAAGGGGTAAAAGGAGAAAAAGCCCCCAAAATGTGTAACACAATTTCTCCCGAGTACAGAAATACCCCATATGTGGCCCTAAACTGTTACCTTGGAATACGACAGGGCCTTAAAGTGAGAGAGCGCCATTTGAGGCCTAAATAATGGATTTGCATAGGGACTGACCCGGATACAAGAATTACACTTGCCTCCGATACCAAAAATTACCCTACGGCAGTGTTTCCCAAAAAGATGCCTCCAGCTGTTGCAAAAACCCCAGCATGCCTGGACTGTCAATCGCTGTCCGGCAATACTGGGAATTGTTATCTTGCAACAGCTGGAGGCTCCGTTTTGGAAAGTGTTGTATGAGACATTTTTTATTTTTATTTGGGGGAGGGGGGGGGACTGTGTAGGTTTATATGTAGTGTTTTACCTTTTATTATGTGGTAGTGTAGTGTAGTGTTCTTAGGGTACATTCACACAGGTGGAGGTTTACAGGTTTCCCACTGGGAGTTTGAGCCACATCTCAAACTTGCAGCAAGAAACTCACTATAAACCCCCCCCCCATGTGAATGTACCCTGTACATTCACATGGGGGGGGGGGGGAACCTCCAGCTGTTGCAAAACTAACACTTCCAGCATGCCCTTTGGCTGTCCGTGCATGCTGGGGGTTGTTGTTATGCAACAACTTGAGGCACACTGGTTGCAAAACACTGAGAGTTTGTTACTTAACTCAGTTTTTCCCAACCAGTGTGCCTCCAGTTGTTGCAAAATTACAATTCCCAGCATGCCCGGACAGCTGAAGGACATTTTGGGAGTTGTAGTTTTGCAACATCTGGAGGGCCATAGTTTAGAGACCACTGCACAATGGTCTCCAAACTGTGGCCCTCCAGATGTTGCAAAACTACAACTCCCAGCATTCCCAGACAGCCTTTGGCTGTCTGGGCATGCTGGGAGTTGTAGTTTGGCAATTCCTAGAAGGCAGCAGTGAAGATCACTTACCACTGATCTTCGCTGCTGCCTCCGCCTCCTCACTGCCTGCCGCCAATCCTGCCGCCATCTTCTGCCTGCTCTTCCCCGACATCCACGGGCGGGCAGAGCGGTGATTTCAACTTTAACTCCCCCCCGCCCCCAACTGCCATTGGTTGGTTAGTCCTAATCGACCAATGGCAGGGGATAGGAGGAGGTGGCACCCCGCCACCTCGCTCCTATCCTTCAGGATGGTTGGAGCTGTGTCTGACAGCTCCGATCGTCCCTATTTTCCGGGCTATCTGGTCATCAGAGACACGATCAGTCCGGAATCGACGCAAAACGACGATCTCAGGACCCCCCCAGGGGTTTGCACGGGATACCTGCTGAATCATTCAGGAGGCATCCCGGTCCGGTCCCCGTCCGTCGAGCGTACAGGTACGCCCTTAGTCCCCAACCGGTTAAACTAACAGGAGGTATTGTACATGATGATCATGAAGTAGAAGATAATAGAAGATAAAATAAAAACAATAGATGTAGGGATAGTTGTACCGGTTATTTCATGATATTGGGTATGGAGATACAGAAACACTATTTATAATAATAGAAGAAATAGTAAAAAATTAAATATAAAAAATAAAGTAAAAATACAAAATAAAAACTAAAGAATGTGGAATGTGAAGATTCCCTATATACCGTATTTTTCGCCGTATAAGACGCACTTTTTCTTCCCCAAAACTGGAGGGAAAAAGTCAGTGCGTCTTATACGGCGAATACACCCCTATCGCGGCGGTCCCTGCGGCCAGCAACGGCCGGGACCCGCGGCTAATACAGGACATCACCGATCGCGGTGATGCCCTGTATTAACCCTTCAGACGCGGCGATCAAAGCTGACCGCCGCGTCTGAAGGGAAAGTGACACTAACCCGGCTGTTCAGCTATTTCACCGCGGCGTCCCGAACAGCCCGACTGAATAGCCGGGTTAGTGCTTACAGGACACCGGGAGGGACCTTATCTGCCTCCTCGGTGTCTTCTCCGTTCAGGGATCCCCTGTATGGCCGGCGCTCTCCTTCCTCGTCGTCGCGTACGTGCGTCGGTGTGCGTAACGACGTGATGGCGGCGACGGAGAGCGAGGATACCCGGCCGGCAGCAGAGACGTTCCGGAGCGACAGGGACAGCGATGGAGCGTCATCCAGGGCAGCGGTGACGTGTCCGGAGCGGCGGGGACACGTGAGTATTACCTCCTATGCAGTGGTCTTCAATCTGCGGACCTCCAGATGTTGCAAAACTACAACTCCCAGCATGCCCGGACAGCCAACGGCTGTCCGGGCATGCTGGGAGTTGTAGTTTTGCAACATCTGGAGGTCCGCAGATTGAAGACCACTATTGGGTTAAAAATCTTAATTTTTTTAGATTTTGAACCTATAAATTGGGTGCGTCTTATACGCCGGTGCGTCCTATAGCGCGAAAAATACGGTAGTAAGAGAAAGGATAGAGGGGTAGAATGTGTAGGAAAAGTTATGTGGGGAAAGATATGAATCGAGGAAAAATGAGGAGATTATGGATATGCTCAGTCCACCCCTAGACATCTTATCCCCTATCCAAAGGATAGGGGATAAGATGTCAGATCGCCGGGGTCCTGCTGCTGGGGACCCCGGGGATCGCTGCTGCAGCACCCCACCATCATTACTGCACAGAGCGTGATCGCTCTGCACGTAATGACGGGCGATACAGGGGCTGGAGCATCGTTATGTCACGGCTCCGCCCCTCGTGACGTCACGGCCCGCCCCCGTCACAAGTCTATGGGAGGGGGCGTGGCGGTCGTCACGCCCCCTGCCATAGACTTGCATTAAGGGGACTGGCCGTGATGTCATGAGGGGCGGAGCCATGACGTCACGCTGCTCCGACCCCTGTATCGCCCGTCATTACGCACAGAGTGAACTCGCTCTGTGCAGTAATGATGGCGGGGTGCCGCAGCGGTGATCCCCGGGGTCCCCAGCAGCGGGACCGCGGCGATCTAACATCTTATCCCCTATCCTTTGGATAGGGGATAAGATGCCAGGGGCGGAGTACCCCTTTAACTTCAGAAGCTCATAAGTACTGAAAGGATTAAGATTTTTTAATAGAAGTAATTTACAAATCTGTTTAACTTTCTGGAGCCAGTTGAGATATATATATATATATATATATATATATATATATATGTATATATATATATAAAACTTTTTTCCTGGATAACTTTAATGCATAAACAGTAACAAGATATATTACTTTTATTACTAGGCTGTAATATATTTACATACATAATATATCCAAAATATCAAATTAATTATCTGGCAGCATAGACTTGGCATGATAGGGTGCTTCTTAAAGCGTACCTGTCATAGTGCAAAAAAAAGAAAAAAAGTGATATGTTACTCAGGACCCAATCCTGATCATGTGCATATACTTTTTATGTGTCTCGGACCTATATATCCAGAGATATAAGCATTTATCTGCTGGTGAGTTACTTTTTCATTGTGCAGGCTGGAGGGGGCGTGTCAGTCTGGGCTGGAGGGGGCGTGTCAGTCTGGGCTGGAGGGGGCGTGTCAGTCTGTCTCCCTCACAGGAGCAAGCCTGGGCAGTCAGCCAATCAGTGCTCTCTACTCTGTAACCCTTTCCTCTCTGGTTTCATGCTGTGTCATGTTACACAGAGGAAGATGCTTGGAGCTTGCCTGCAGTAATCAGAAGACATTATGGTGAATTCATAACAGGATAAAATGTATAAATATAAGAATAGATCTTTATAAAATTAGTGCAAGGATCTTTTAGATAAAAGTACAGCATTTTTATGACTACATGTTCTATCTGTTTTATCTTCTCCTAGTAAAGCTGGGTGCTAATCAGCATAGCTGTCACTATGTGTGTCATTCATCTTTCACAGACTCCTGAATGTCTGATCAACTTCTTTGTCATTCAGGAGTCCGAGAAAGCTTTGACTATTTCAGCATGCTGGGAGTTGTAGTTTAGTAACAACTGAAGCTGCAATGTTTGTAAATAACTGTGTTAGAGCAGTGTTGCCTCCAGCTGTTGTAAAACTACAGGTCCCAGCATGTCCACACATCCTTTATCTGTAGTTTTGCATACACTCAATAGAAATCTCCTATACTGGATACCGGTATGCTTTACGGCCGGTATCCAGTATGCTGTAAAATCTAGACTAGTCTGTCTGGCTAAAAGATAGGCGACCCCTAGTGGCGGCTATTTTGAGCTTGAATTTCAGGTGAAAAAGGTGTATATTGTGAAATGTCATATTATAATGAGTCCTGCAATATATGAAAAGTTTTTAACAATGACAGTGCCTCTTTAAATATTAATATGTAGTGTCTTGATAAGTATATTGGAAGCTGATGAATATAGATGAAGAAAATCATGTGACCCGCCAGCGCTGTTCTGCTCCCCCCCCCTCAAATCATGTGACCCGCCAGCGCTGTTCTGCTCCCCCTCCCCCCAAATCATGTGACCCGCCAGCGCTGTTCTGCTCCCCCCAATGATCAGCCCAGCAGGGTACTACTCACAGATGTCACCCGCAAGCACTGTCCTCCTCCTCTTTGTTGCGGCCGCTGGCGCTGGAACTCTATACTGTACGCCCGTGGTCTCCAACCTGCGGACCTCCAGTTGTTGCAAAACTACAACTCCCAGCATGCCGTTGGCTGTCCGGGTATGCTGGGAGTTATAGTTTTGCAACAGCTGGAGGGCCGCAGGTTGGAGACCACTGCTGTACGCTGTATCCCTATGCCCGGGCTGCAAAAGATAAAGAAAATAAACTGTAACTTACCTACGTCGGCCTTACGCTGGGGACTGGAACGTCTGAGAGCCGTCAGCCTATCACCGACCGCAGCGATGTCCCGCCCCGGCCAGAACAGGTGGGGGGGAGCAGAACAGCGCTGGCGGGTCACATGATTTGGTGGGGGGGAGCAGAACAGCGCTGGCGGGTCACATGATTTGGTGGGGGGGAGCAGAACAGCGTTGGCGGGTCACATGATTTGGTGGGGGGAACAGAACAGCGCTGGCGGGTCACATGATTTGGGGGGGAGCAGAACAGCGCTGGCGGGTCACATGATTTGGTGGGGGGGAGCAGAACAGCGCTGGCGGGTCACATGATTTGGTGGGGGGGAGCAGAACAGCGCTGGCGGGTCACATGATTTGGTGGGGGGGAGCAGAACAGCGCTGGCGGGTCACATGATTTGGTGGGGGGGAGCAGAACAGCACTGGCGGTTCACATGATTTGGTGGGGGGGAGCAGAACAGCGCTGGCGGGTCACATGATTTGGTGGGGGGGAGCAGAACAGCGCTGGCGGGTCACATGATTTGGTGGGGGGAGCAGAACAGCGCTGGCGGTTCACATGATTTGGTGGGGGGGAGCAGAACAGCGCTGGCGGGTCACATGATTTGGTGGGGGGGAGCAGAACAGCGCTGGCGGGTCACATGATTTGGTGGGGGGAGCAGAACAGCGCTGGCGGGTCACATGATTCGGTGGGAGGAGCAGAACAGCGCTGGCGGGTAACATGATTCGGTGGGGGGGGGAGCAGAACAGCGCTGTCAGGTCACATGATTTGGTGGGGGGAGCAGAACGGCGCTGGCGCGTCACATGATTTGGTGGTGGTGGGGGGAGCAGAACAGCGCTGGCGGGTCACATGATTTGGTGGGGGGAGCAGAACAGCGCTGGCGGGTCACATGATTTGGTGGGGGGGAGCAGAACAGCGCTGGCGGGTAACATGATTCGGTGGGGGGGGGAGCAGAACACATGATTTGGTGGGGGGAGCAGAACAGCGCTGGCGGGTCACATGATTTGGTGGCGGGAGCAGAACAGCGCTGGCGGGTAACATGATTCGGTGGGGGGGAGCAGAATTGCGCTGTCAGGTCACATGATTTGGTGGGGGGGAGCAGAACAGCACTGGCGGGTCACATGATTTGGTGGGGGGGAGCAGAACAGCGCTGGCGGGTCACATGATTTGGTGGGGGGGAGCAGAACAGCGCTGGCGGGTCACATGATTTGGTGGGGGGGAGCAGAACAGCGCTGGCGGGTCACATGATTTGGTGGGGGGGAGCAGATCAGCGCTGGCGGGTCACATGATTTGGTGGGGGGGAGCAGAACAGCGTTGGCGGGTAACATGATTTGGTGGGGGGGAGCAGAACAGCGCTGGCGGGTCACATGATTTGGTGGGAGGGGAGCAGAACAGCGCTGGCGGGTCACATGATTAGGAGGGAGGGAGCAGAACAGCGCTGGCGGGTCACATGATTTGGTGGGGGGGGGAGCAGATCAGCGCTGGCGGGTCACATGATTTGGTGGGGGGGAGCAGAACAGCGTTGGCGGGTAACATGATTTGGTGGGGGGGAGCAGAACAGCGTTGGCGGGTCACATGATTTGGTGGGGGGGAGCAGAACAGCGCTGGCGGGTCACATGATTTTTGGGGGGGTGAAAGAAATACCGTTATATACCGTGGAACCATCATGAGTTACAAAAATACCGTGATCCACATATTTGTTCATACAGCCCAGCCCTAGTTTGGGGTCTTGGTTGTACAGTGACTTTTGACCAACATGTCACGTAGGTTGCGGCTCCGTCTTGCTGTCATTTGGACCCGATGGGGTAAGGTAGCTGCTACTAAAGGGTCTGTCTGCAAAATTGCCCAATTCTTTTCAATACAAGATCTCATTTGCTCCCATCTACAATTATATGTGGAAATAAATCTCACATTATTACTATTTTGTTTATTTTTGCAGATGTATTCCTACCTTGAAGAAGATCCTCTCTACGGACATGTTGGGCTTTCTTAAGAGATCGTTTGCTGTAACCACGCTGGAGGAAACGTTCGGTAAGTATTTTACTCTGTTTCTTGAAGTCCTCATCTGAGGAACAAATTCTACGTACCCACAGAAATTGTCCAGTTGGTATTGCTTTAAAGGGGACCTTTCATCAAAAAAACTTTTGCTATATTATAGATTAATGTATGCAGAATAACTTTCCAATAGCATGTTATTAAAAAATATGCTTCTTTCTATTTAATTTTCCACTTTGAAAAAATGACCACTAGGGGTCTCCCTACTAGTCCTTTTTTTAGATTTCAGACTCATGCTGGAGTCCTAAATCTCAGACTGCAGCCGGGACACAGACAAACTCAGCACTGCTCACTGTCAGGGAGTTTGTCTGTGTCCCGGCTGCAGTCTGAGATTTAGGACTCCAGCATGAGTCTGAAATCTATAAAAACGGACTGGTAGGGAGACCCCTAGTGGTCATTTTTTCAAAGTGGAAAATTAAATAGAAAGAAGCATATTTTTAATAACATGCTATTGGAAAGTTATTCTGCACACATTAATCTATAATATATCAAAAGTTTTTTTGATGAAGGGTACCCTTTAATAGTCGATGGAGTGTGTGAAGAGGCTGCATGCAGGAGAGTATTTGTAGCAGTGGGTTTACGATATACATCTGTTGATAGAAAACCGTGTGTATTACATTTAATTTGTATGTCCAAGAACTCAATACATTTTCTGCTGGTCTTATAGGTTAATTTCACATTAATGTCATTGGTGTTAAGTGTCATCATGAAGTCCTTTAGCTGTGACGCCGACCCCTGCCAGACAAAAAGGACGTCATCTATATATCTGATCCAGCACTGCACAGCCCCCCTCCACCCCTCCGCACTGAAACAAACCCCTCTCCCAGTATCCCAGGAAGAAGTTTGCGTACGAAGGGGCGCAGGCGGCCCCCATTGCAGTGCCCCGTTTCTGTAAATAGAATTGGTTTTTGAAGGTGAAGAAATTAGGAGTCAAAATGTCCTCCAGCAATTCCAAGATGAAATGGGATCGCATAGTCCGTCGATCCCTGACACAATCGGGCGCCCGGGCGGATTGAATGGATCCTTGAGTAATTTTGGAATAATATAAATCATTGGAATCTGTGGATACATCGGCATTAAAGGGGTACTACCGTGGAAAACTTTTTTATTTTTTTTAAATCAACTGGTGCCAGAAAGTTAAACAGATTTGTAAATCACTTCTATTAAAAAATCTTAATCCTTCCAGTACTTTTTAGGGGCTGTATACTAAAGAGAAATCCCAAAAAAAAGAAATGCATTTCCTGTGATGTCATGACCACAGTGCTCTCTGCTGACCTCTGCTGTCCATTTTAGGAACTGTCCAGAAAAGCATATGTTTGCTATGGGGATTTTCTCCAGTTCCTAAAATGGGCAGCAGAGGTCAGCAGAGAGCACTGTGGTCAGGACATCACAGGAAATGCATTTCTTTTTTTTTGATTTCTCTTTAGTATACAGCCCCTAAAAGGTACTGGAAGGATTAAGATTTTTTAATAGAAGTGATTTACAAATCTGTTAGTTAGTAAAAAAAAAACATCAATAGCTGGACATAATGACAAGGGGGGGGGGGGGGGGATGTGGTAGATTTAGTTGGTACTATGTATGATGGCTTACCGTATTTTTCGCCATATAAGACGCACCTAATTTTATAGGATAAAAATCTAGAAAATAAAGATTTTGAACCAAATACAATGTAAAGTATAGGACAGTGATCTTCAACCTGTGGACCTTCAGATGTTGCAAAACTACAACACCCAGCATGCCCGGAGTATCCGGGCATGCTGGGAGTTGTAGTTTTGCAACATCTGGAGGTCCGTAGGTTGAAGACCACTGGTATAGGAGGTTATACTCACGTGTCCCCGCCGCTCCGGACCCATCACCGCTGCCCTGGATGTCGCCCTCCATCGCTGTCGCCACGTCCCTGTCGCTCCGGAACGTGTCTGCTGCTGGGTATCCTCGCTCTCCGTCGCCGCCATCACGTTGCTACGCACGCCGCGACGACGTGATGACGACGAAGGAGAGTGCCGGCCATGCAGGGGATCCCGGCACAGAGCAGACACCGAGGAGGCAGGTAAGGTCCCTCCCGGTGTCCTGTAAGCTGTTCGGGACGCTGCGATTTCCCCGCGGCGGTTCCGAACAGCCGGGTTAGTGTTATTTTCGCTTCAGATGCGGCGCTCAGCTTTGATCGCCGCGTCTGAAGGGTTAATACAGGGCATCACCGCGATCGGTGATGTCCTGTATTAGCCGCGGGTTCCGGCCGTTGATGGCTGCAGGGACCGTCGCGATAGGTGTGTATTCGCCGTGTAAAACGCACCAACTTTCCCCCCCCCCCCCCCCCAGTTTTGGGGAAGAAAAAGTGCGTCTTATACGGCGAAAAATACGGTACCTTGTTGTTGTTCTGCAAGGAGATCCTCCAGAACTTGAATAGCCTCCCTTTCCTCTGGGGTAGAGAGTAATTGATCCCTCCTAGAATGCCGTCTCCTCAACAACAGTTTTCTTGTAAATAAATTTAGGTATTTTAAAGGGGTACTCCGCTAGAAATGTATTATTTATTTATTTGTAATCATCAACTGGTGGCAGAAAGTTAAACAGATTTGTAAATCACTTTCAAAAATCTTAATCCTTTCAGTACTTATTAGCTGCTGAATACTACAGAGGATGATCTAGATCTTATGGGCGTTTGTATTCTCTCTCTGGCCTGCCGCCATCTATACACCCGGTTTTGTTGGACATCCATATTGTCTCTTTAGTATTTTTTCTTTTTCATGGCACTGATTTCAGTTTCCCACTTCTGATATTGTTCTTCTAATTCAGTATTAACCTCTTAAGGACTGAGGGCATACCTGTGCGCTCTGAGCCCGGTCCCGGTGTGAAAAACGGGGTCGCGCCGGGTCGGTCCCGACTACTAACGATAGCCGGGACCCTGGGCTAACAGCGTGCGGCACCGATCGTTGTGCCGTGCGCTGTTAACCCTTCAGACGCGGCAATCAAAGTTGATCGCCGTGTCTGAAAACGAAAGTAAACGCTTCCCGCAGATCAGTCGGGCTGATCGGGACATCGCGATAAAATCGCTATGTTCCGATCAGCTGGGACGCAGGCGGAGGTCTCCTTACCTCTCTCTGCGACGTCCGATCGGGGATTGATTGCTCCAAGCCTGAGCTACAGGCTTGTGCAACCGAGCCCCTATCTCGCTGATCCGTCCAAAGCTATGGCTTTGCAGGGATTAGCATAAGAGATCAGTGTGTTCAGTGTTATAGCCCCCTATGGGATAACAATGATCAGTATAAGAGATCAGTGTGTGCAGTGTTATAGCCCCCTATGGGATAACAATGACCAGTATAAGAGATCAGTGTGTGAAGTGTTATAGCCCCCTATGGGATAATAATGATCAGTATAAGAGATCAGTGTGTGCAGTGTTATAGTCTCCTATGGGATAACAATGATCAGTATATGAAATCAGTGTGTTCAGTGTTATAGTCTCCTATGGGATAACAATGATCAGTATAAGAGATCAGTGTGTGCAGTGTTATAGTCCCCTATGGGATAACAATGATCAGTATAAGAGATCAGTGTGTGCAGTGGTATAGGTCCCTATGGGATAACAATGATCAGTATAAGAGATCAGTGTGTGCAGTGTTATAGTCCCCTATGGGATAACAATGATCAATATAATAAATCAGTGTGTGCAGTGTGTTATAGTCTCCTATGGGATAACAATGATCAGTATAAGAGATCAGTGTGTGCAGTGTTATAGTCTCCTATGGGATAACAATGATCAGTATAAGAGATCAGTGTGTGCAGTGTTATAGTCTCCTATGGGATAATAATGATCAGTATAAGAGATCAGTGTGTGCAGTGTTATAGTCTCCTATGGGATAACAATGATCAGTATAAGAGATCAGTGTGTGCAGTGTTATAGTCTCCTATGGGATAACAATGATCAGTATAAAAGATCAGTGTGTGCAGTGTTATAGTCTCCTATGGGATAATAATGATCAGTATAAGAGATCAGTGTGTGCAGTGTTATAGTCTCCTATGGGATAACAATGATCAGTATAAGAGATCAGTGTGTGCAGTGTTATAGTCTCATATGGGATAACAATGATCAGTATAAGAGATCAGTGTGTGCAGTGTTATAGTCTCCTATGGGATAATAATGATCAGTATAAGAGATCAGTGTGTGCAGTGTTATAGTCTCCTATGGGATAACAATGATCAGTATAAGAGATCAGTGTGTGCAGTGTTATAGTCTCCTATGGGATAACAATGATCAGTATAAGAGATCAGTGTGTGCAGTGTTATAGTCTCCTATGGGATAATAATGATCAGTATAAGAGATCAGTGTGTGCAGTGTTATAGTCTCCTATGGGATAACAATGATCAGTATAAGAGATCAGTGTGTGCAGTGTTATAGTCTCCTATGGGATAACAATGATCAGTATAAGAGATCAGTGTGTGCAGTGTTATAGTCTCCTATGGGAGCTATAACATTGCAAAAAAAGTGAAACAAAAAGTGAATAAAGGTCCTTTAACCCCTTCCCTAATAAAAGTTTGAATAACCCCCCATTTCCCATAAAAAACAAAACTGAGTAAATAAAAATTAACATATGTGGTATCGCCGCGTGCTTAAATGTCCGAACTATAAAATGATATCATTAATTAAACCGCACGGTCAATGGCGTACGCGCAAAAAAAAATTCCAAAGTCCAAAATAGCATATTTTTGGTCACTTTTTATATCATAAAAAATGAATAAAAAGCGATCAAAAAGTCAGATCAACACAAAAATGGTAGCGATAAAAACTTCAGAATGCAGCGCTAAAAATGAGCCCTCATACCGCCCCGTACACGGAAAAATAAAAAGTTATAGGGGTCAGAAGATGACAATTTTAAACGTATACATTTTCCTGCATGTAGTTATGATCTTTTTCAGAAGTGCGACAAAATCAGGGGATCAAAGTCGGGGATCATTTTAAACGTATGGACCTACAGAATAAAGAGAAGGTGTCATTTTGACCAAAAAATGTACTGTGTAGAAACGGAAGCCCCCAAAATATACAAAATTACATTTTTTCATCAATTTTGGCGCACAATGATTTTTTTTTCCGTTTCGTTGTGGATTTTTTTTTGTAAAATGACTAATGTCACTGCAAAGTAGAATTGGTGGCGCAAAGGATAAGCCATAAAATGAATTTTTAGGTGCAAAATTGAAAGAGTTATGATTTTTAGAAAGTGATGAGGAAAAAATGAAAATGCAAAAACGCTGAGTCCTTAAGGGGTTAACTCTCAAGTTCTGTTGCAGACAGATTCTTTTTTATATCACTTCAAATTCTTTTTCTAGCTCAGACAGGGAGGATGAGTCCATAAATCCTCTGGAACATGTATTAGCAAGTTCTTCCCCTTTGTTCTTAAATATAACGTCATCTACTGGATACGAGAAGAACAACTAAAACCCTAATCCTCTCGGAATAATCCCTTTGGTGAGGGCGTTTTCTAGGAAATTCTTGTTCCACCAAACCTTATATCTCCTGTATGATGGTGACATAATATATTGTATATAATATAATAATATAAAGATATCTCCTGTATGATGGTGACATAATATATTGTATATAATAATATAAAGATATCTCCTGTATGATGGGGACATAATATATTGTATATAATAATATAATATAAAGATATCTCCTGTATGATGGGGACATAATATATTGTATATAATAATATATAGATATCTCCTGTATGATGGGGACATAATATATTGTATATAATAATATAAAGATATCTCCTGTATGATGGTGACATAATATATTGTATATAATATAATATAAAGATATCTCCTGTATGATGGGGACATAATATATTGTATATAATAATATAAAGATATCTCCTGTATGATGGGGACATAATATATTGTATATAATAATATAAAGATATCTCCTGTATGATGGTGAGATAATATATTGTATACAATAATATAAAGATATCTCCTGTATGATGGGGACATAATATATTGTATATAATAATATAAAGATATCTCCTGTATGATGGGGACATAATATATTGTATATAATAATATAAAGATATCTCCTGTATGATGGGGACATAATATATTGTATATAATAATATAGAGATATCTCCTGTATGATGGTGACATAATATATTGTATACAATAATATAAAGATATCTCCTGTATGATGGGGACATAATATATTGTATATAATAATATAAAGATATCTCCTGTATGATGGGGACATAATATATTGTATATAATAATATAAAGATATCTCCTGTATGATGGTGACATAATATATTGTATATAATATAATATAAAGATATCTCCTGTATGATGGGGACATAATATATTGTATATAATAATATAAAGATATCTCCTGTATGATGGGGACATAATATATTGTATATAATAATATAAAGATATCTCCTGTATGATGGTGAGATAATATATTGTATACAATAATATAAAGATATCTCCTGTATGATGGGGACATAATATATTGTATATAATAATATAAAGATATCTCCTGTATGATGGGGACATAATATATTGTATATAATAATATAAAGATATCTCCTGTATGATGGGGACATAATATATTGTATATAATATAATATAAAGATATCTCCTGTATGATGGGGACATAATATATTGTATATAATAATATAAAGATATCTCCTGTATGATGGGGACATAATATATTGTATATAATAATATAAAGATATCTCCTGTATGATGGTGAGATAATATATTGTATACAATAATATAAAGATATCTCCTGTATGATGGGGACATAATATATTGTATATAATAATATAAAGATATCTCCTGTATGATGGGGACATAATATATTGTATATAATAATATAAAGATATCTCCTGTATGATGGTGACATAATATATTGTATATAATAATATAAAGATATCTCCTGTATGATGGGGACATAATATATTGTATATAATATAAAGATATCTCCTGTATGATGGGGACATAATATATTGTATATAATAATATAAAGATATCTCCTGTATGATGGTGACATAATATATTGTATATAATATAAAGATATCTCCTGTATGATGGGGACATAATATATTGTATATAATAATATAAAGATATCTCCTGTATGATGGGGACATAATATATTGTATATAATAATATAAAGATATCTCCTGTATGATGGTGAGATAATATATTGTATACAATAATATAAAGATATCTCCTGTATGATGGGGACATAATATATTGTATATAATAATATAAAGATATCTCCTGTATGATGGGGACATAATATATTGTATATAATAATATAAAGATATCTCCTGTATGATGGGGACATAATATATTGTATATAATAATATAAAGATATCTCCTGTATGATGGTGAGATAATATATTGTATACAATAATATAAAGATATCTCCTGTATGATGGGGACATAATATATTGTATATAATAATATAAAGATATCTCCTGTATGATGGGGACATAATATATTGTATATAATAATATAAAGATATCTCCTGTATGATGGGGACATAATATATTGTATATAATAATATAGAGATATCTCCTGTATGATGGTGACATAATATATTGTATATAATAATATAAAGATATCTCCTGTATGATGGTGACATAATATATTGTATACAATAATATAAAGATATCTCCTGTATGATGGGGACATAATATATTGTATATAATAATATAAAGATATCTCCTGTATGATGGGGACATAATATATTGTATATAATAATATAAAGATATCTCCTGTATGATGGGGACATAATATATTGTATATAATAATATAGAGATATCTCCTGTATGATGGTGACATAATATATTGTATATAATATAATAATATAAAGATATCTCCTGTATGATGGGGACATAATATATTGTATATAATATAATAATATAAAGATATCTCCTGTATGATGGTGACATAATATATTGTATATAATAATATAAAGATATCTCCTGTATGATGGTGACATAATATATTGTATATAATAATATAAAGATATCTCCTGTATGATGGTGACATAATATATTGTATATAATAATATAAAGATATCTCCTGTATGATGGGGACATAATATATTGTATATAATATAATAATATAAAGATATCTCCTGTATGATGGTGACATAATATATTGTATATAATAATATAAAGATATCTCCCGTATGATGGTGACATAATATATTGTATATAATAATATAAAGATATCTCCTGTATGATGGTGACATAATATATTGTATATAATAATATAAAGATATCTCCTGTATGATGGGGACATAATATATTGTATATAATAATATAAAGATATCTCCTGTATGATGGGGACATAATATATTGTATATAATAATATAAAGATATCTCCTGTATGATGGTGACATAATATATTGTATATAATAATATAAAGATATCTCCTGTATGATGGTGACATAATATATTGTATATAATAATATAAAGATATCTCCTGTATGATGGGGACATAATATATTGTATATAATAATATAAAGATATCTCCTGTATGATGGTGACATAATATATTGTATATAATAATATAAAGATATCTCCTGTATAATGGTGACATAATATATTGTATATAATAATATAAAGATATCTCCTGTATGATGGGGACATAATATATTGTATATAATATAATAATATAAAGATATCTCCTGTATGATGGGGACATAATATATTGTATATAATATAATAATATAAAGATATCTCCTGTATGATGGGGACATAATATATTGTATATAATAATATAATATAAAGATATCTCCTGTATGATGGGGACATAATATATTGTATATAATATAAAGATATCTCCTGTATGATGGTGACATAATATATTGTATATAATAATATAAAGATATCTCCTGTATGATGGTGACATAATATATTGTATATAATATAATAATATAAAGATATCTCCTGTATGATGGGGACATAATATATTGTATATAATAATATAAAGATATCTCCTGTATGATGGTGACATAATATATTGTATATAATAATATAAAGATATCTCCTGTATGATGGGGACATAATATATTGTATATAATATAATAATATAAAGATATCTCCTGTATGATGGTGACATAATATATTGTATATAATAATATAAAGATATCTCCTGTATGATGGTGACATAATATATTGTATATAATAATATAAAGATATCTCCTGTATGATGGGGACATAATATATTGTATATAATAATATAAAGATATCTCCTGTATGATGGGGACATAATATATTGTATATAATAATATAAAGATATCTCCTGTATGATGGGGACATAATATATTGTATATAATAATATAAAGATATCTCCTGTATGATGGGGACATAATATATTGTATATAATAATATAAAGATATCTCCTGTATGATGGTGACATAATATATTGTATATAATAATAATATAAAGATATCTCCTGTATGATGGGGACATAATATATTGTATATAATAATATAAAGATATCTCCTGTATGATGGTGACATAATATATTGTATATAATAATATAAAGATATCTCCTGTATGATGGTGACATAATATATTGTATATAATAATATAAAGATATCTCCTGTATGATGGTGACATAATATATTGTATATAATAATATAAAGATATCTCCTGTATGATGGTGACATAATATATTGTATATAATAATATAAAGATATCTCCTGTATGATGGGGACATAATATATTGTATATAATATAATAATATAAAGATATCTCCTGTATGATGGGGACATAATATATTGTATATAATAATATAAAGATATCTCCTGTATGATGGGGACATAATATATTGTATATAATAATATAAAGATATCTCCTGTATGATGGGGACATAATATATTGTATATAATAATATAAAGATATCTCCTGTATGATGGTGACATAATATATTGTATATAATAATATAAAGATGTCTCCTGTATGATGGGGACATAATATATTGTATATAATAATATATAGATATCTCCTGTATGATGGGGACATAATATATTGTATATAATAATATAAAGATATCTCCTGTATTATGGGGACATAATATATTGTATATAATATAATATAAAGATATCTCCTGTATGATAGGGACATAATATATTGTATATAATATAAAGATATCTCCTGTATGATGGGGACATAATATATTGTATATAATAATATAAAGATATCTCCTGTATGATGGGGACATAATATATTGTATATAATAATATAAAGATATCTCCTGTATGATGGTGACATAATATATTGTATATAATAATATAAAGATATCTCCTGTATGATGGGGACATAATATATTGTATATAATAATATAAAGATATCTCCTGTATGATGGTGACATAATATATTGTATATAATAATATAGAGATATCTCCTGTATGATGGGGACATAATATATTGTATATAATAATATAAAGATATCTCCTGTATAATGGTGATATAATATATTGTATATAATAATATAAAGATATCTCCTGTATGATGGGGACATAATATATTGTATATAATAATATAAAGATGTCTCCTGTATGATGGGGACATAATATATTGTATATAATAATATAAAGATATCTCCTGTATGATGGGGACATAATATATTGTATATAATAATATAAAGATATCTCCTGTATAATGGTGATATAATATATTGTATATAATAATATAAAGATATCTCCTGTATGATGGTGACATAATATATTGTATATAATATAATAATATAAAGATATCTCCTGTATGATGGTGACATAATATATTGTATATAATATAATAATATAAAGATATCTCCTGTATGATGGGGACATAATATATTGTATATAATAATATAAAGATATCTCCTGTATGATGGTGACATAATATATTGTATATAATAATATAAAGATATCTCCTGTATGATGGGGACATAATATGTTGTATATAATAATATAAAGATATCTCCTGTATGATGGGGACATAATATATTGTATATAATAATATAAAGATATCTCCTGTATGATGGGGACATAATATATTGTATATAATAATATACGATATCTCCTGTATAATGGTGATATAATATATTGTATATAATAATATAAAGATATATCCTGTATGATGGGGACATAATATATTGTATATAATATAATAATATAAAGATATCTCCTGTATAATGGTGATATAATATATTGTATATAATAATATAAAGATATATCCTGTATGATGGGGACATAATATATTGTATATAATAATATAAAGATATCTCCTGTATGATGGTGACATAATATATTGTATATAATAATATAAAGATATCTCCTGTATGATGGGGACATAATATATTGTATATAATAATATAAAGATATCTCCTGTATGATGGTGACATAATATATTGTATATAATATAATATAAAGATATCTCCTGTATGATGGGGACATAATATATTGTATATAATAATATAAAGATATCTCCTGTATGATGGGGACATAATATATTGTATATAATAATATAAAGATATCTCCTGTATAATGGTGACATAATATATTGTATATAATATAATAATATAAAGATATCTCCTGTATGATGGTGACATAATATATTGTATATAATAATATAAAGATATCTCCTGTATGATGGTGACATAATATATTGTATATAATATAATAATATAAAGATATCTCCTGTATGATGGTGACATAATATATTGTATATAATAATATAAAGATATCTCCTGTATGATGGGGACATAATATATTGTATATAATATAATAATATAAAGATATCTCCTGTATAATGGTGATATAATATATTGTATATAATATAATAATATAAAGATATCTCCTGTATGATGGGGACATAATATATTGTATATAATAATATAAAGATATCTCCTGTATGATGGGGACATAATATATTGTATATAATAATATAAAGATATCTCCTGTATGATGGTGACATAATATATTGTATATAATAATATAAGATATCTCCTGTATGATGGGGACATAATATATTGTATATAATAATATAAGATATCTCCTGTATGATGGTGACATAATATATTGTATATAATAATATAAAGATATCTCCTGTATGATGGTGACATAATATATTGTATATAATATAATAATATAAGATATCTCCTGTATGATGGTGACATAATATATTGTATATAATAATATAAAGATATCTCCTGTATGATGGGGACATAATATATTGTATATAATAATATAAAGATATCTCCTGTATGATGGGGACATAATATATTGTATATAATAATATAAAGATATCTCCTGTATGATGGTGACATAATATATTGTATATAATAATATAAAGATATCTCCTGTATGATGGGGACATAATATATTGTATATAATAATATAAAGATATCTCCTGTATGATGGGGACATAATATATTGTATATAATATAATAATATAAAGATATCTCCTGTATGATGGTGACATAATATATTGTATATATAATAATATAAAGATATCTCCTGTATGATGGGGACATAATATATTGTATATAATAATATAAAGATATCTCCTGTATGATGGTGACATAATATATTGTATATAATATAATATAAAGATATCTCCTGTATGATGGGGACATAATATATTGTATATAATAATATAAAGATATCTCCTGTATGATGGGGACATAATATATTGTATATAATAATATAAAGATATCTCCTGTATGATGGGGACATAATATATTGTATATAATAATATAAAGATATCTCCTGTATGATGGGGACATAATATATTGTATATAATAATATAAAGATATCTCCTGTATGATGGTGACATAATATATTGTATATAATATAATAATATAAAGATATCTCCTGTATGATGGGGACATAATATATTGTATATAATAATATAAAGATATCTCCTGTATGATGGTGACATAATATATTGTATATAATAATATAAAGATATCTCCTGTATGATGGTGACATAATATATTGTATATAATAATATAAAGATATCTCCTGTATGATGGGGACATAATATATTGTATATAATAATATAAAGATATCTCCTGTATGATGGGGACATAATATATTGTATATAATAATATAAAGATATCTCCTGTATGATGGGGACATAATATATTGTATATAATAATATAAAGATATCTCCTGTATGATGGTGACATAATATATTGTATATAATAATATAAAGATATCTCCTGTATGATGGGGACATAATATATTGTATATAATAATATAAAGATATCTCCTGTATGATGGGGACATAATATATTGTATATAATAATATAAAGATATCTCCTGTATGATGGTGACATAATATATTGTATATAATAATATAAAGATATCTCCTGTATGATGGGGACATAATATATTGTATATAATAATATAAAGATATCTCCTGTATGATGGGGACATAATATATTGTATATAATAATATAAAGATATCTCCTGTATGATGGGGACATAATATATTGTATATAATAATATAAAGATATCTCCTGTATGATGGGGACATAATATATTGTATATAATAATATAAAGATATCTCCTGTATGATGGTGACATAATATATTGTATATAATAATATAAAGATATCTCCTGTATGATGGGGACATAATATATTGTATATAATAATATAAAGATATCTCCTGTATGATGGTGACATAATATATTGTATATAATAATATAAAGATATCTCCTGTATGATGGGGACATAATATATTGTATATAATAATATAAAGATATCTCCTGTATGATGGGGACATAATATATTGTATATAATAATATAAAGATATCTCCTGTATGATGGTGACATAATATATTGTATATAATAATATAAAGATATCTCCTGTATGATGGGGACATAATATATTGTATATAATAATATAAAGATATCTCCTGTATGATGGGGACATAATATATTGTATATAATAATATAAAGATATCTCCTGTATGATGGGGACATAATATATTGTATATAATAATATAAAGATATCTCCTGTATGATGGGGACATAATATATTGTATATAATAATAATATAAAGATATCTCCTGTATGATGGGGACATAATATATTGTATATAATAATATAAAGATATCTCCTGTATGATGGGGACATAATATATTGTATATAATAATATAAAGATATCTCCTGTATGATGGTGACATAATATATTGTATATAATAATATAAAGATATCTCCTGTATGATGGGGACATAATATATTGTATATAATAATATAAAGATATCTCCTGTATGATGGTGACATAATATATTGTATATAATATAAAGATATCTCCTGTATGATGGGACATAATATATTGTATATAATAATATAAAGATATCTCCTGTATGATGGGGACATAATATATTGTATATAATAATATAAAGATATCTCCTGTATGATGGTGACATAATATATTGTATATAATAATATAAAGATATCTCCTGTATGATGGTGACATAATATATTGTATATAATAATATAAAGATATCTCCTGTATGATGGGGACATAATATATTGTATATAATAATATAAAGATATCTCCTGTATGATGGGACATAATATATTGTATATAATAATATAAAGATATCTCCTGTATGATGGTGACATAATATATTGTATATAATAATATAAAGATATCTCCTGTATGATGGGGACATAATATATTGTATATAATAATATAAAGATATCTCCTGTATGATGGGGACATAATATATTGTATATATAATAATATAAAGATATCTCCTGTATGATGGGGACATAATATATTGTATATAATAATATAAAGATATCTCCTGTATGATGGGGACATAATATATTGTATATAATAATATAAAGATATCTCCTGTATGATGGTGACATAATATATTGTATATAAATAATATAAAGATATCTCCTGTATGATGGGGACATAATATATTGTATATAATAATATAAAGATATCTCCTGTATGATGGGGACATAATATATTGTATATAATAATATAAAGATATCTCCTGTATGATGGGGACATAATATATTGTATATAATAATATAAAGATATCTCCTGTATGATGGTGACATAATATATTGTATATAATAATATAAAGATATCTCCTGTATGATGGTGACATAATATATTGTATATAATAATATAAAGATATCTCCTGTATGATGGGGACATAATATATTGTATATAATAATATAAAGATATCTCCTGTATGATGGGGACATAATATATTGTATATAATAATATAAAGATATCTCCTGTATGATGGACATAATATATTGTATATAATAATATAAAGATATCTCCTGTATGATGG